>NW_028167169.1:0-30000 GCF_964263955.1 Coregonus lavaretus | reverse complement strand
AGGTGGCACCTCATTCCCAGCATAAGGCGCTAGTAGATTCAGGCGCAGCTGGGAATTTTGTTGATTGTGCATTTTGTTATAGGTTAGGAATTCCCCTTCGGCCGGTAGAAGCCCCCTTTCCTGTTCACGCCCTAGACAGCCGGCCGTTGGGGTCGGGCTGATCAGAGAAGTCACAGCACCACTTAGGATGACGACGCAGGGGGGTCATGAGGAGATCATTCAGTTTTATCTGATTGACTCTCCTGCGTATCCCGTGGTGCTGGGGCTTCCCTGGTTAAGCGCCCATGATCCTACCATTGCGTGGCAACAGAGGGCTCTTATGGAGTGGTCTGCCCAGTGTGTAGGGAGATGTCTAGGTGTTTCCTTAGGGGCGACCTCGGTAGAGAGTCCGAACCAAGTGCCCGCAATGCGCATTCCCCCTGAGTATGAGGATTTAGCACTTGTGTTCAGCAAAACGAGGGCAACACGGCTACCACCTCATAGACAGGGGGATTGTGCGATAAATCTCCAAACAGGAGCGGCACTTCCGCGGAGCCGTATGTATCCCCTGTCTCAAGAGGAGACAGCGGCTATGGAGACTTACATAGCCGAGTCCTTGGCACAGGGATACATACGGTCCTCCACTTCCCCGGTTTCCTCGAGTTTCTTCTTTGTGAAGAAGAAGGACGGGGGTTTGCGCCCGTGTATTGACTACCGTAGTCTCAATCAGATCACGGTTAAGTACAGTTACCCTCTTCCACTGATTGCGACTATGACAGAATCATTACGCGGAGCGCGGTTCTTCACAAAGTTGGATCTCAGGAGCGCGTACAATCTGGTGCGCATTAGGGAGGGGGATGAATGGAAGACAGCATTTAGCACCACCTCGGGTCATTACGAGTATCTCGTCATGCCATACGGGTTAATGAATGCTCCTTCAGTCTTCCAATCCTTTGTTGACGAGATTTTCCAGGACATGCATGGGCAGGGTGTGGTAGTATACATCGACGACATCCTAGTGTACTCTTCTACACGAGCCGAGCATGTAGCCCTGGTGCGCCGAGTGTTGAGAAGACTGTTGGAGCATGACTTGTATGTCAAGGCAGAGAAATGCCTGTTCTTCCAGGAGTCCGTCTCCTTTTTGGGTTATCGGTTGTCCGCGTCTGGTGTGGAGATAGAGGTAGACCGTGTGTCGGCCGTGCGTAATTGGCAAACTCCAACCACTGTAAAAGAGGTGCAGCAGTTCTTGGGTTTTGCTAATTACTACCGGAGGTTTATCCGGGGCTTTGGAGAGGTTGCAGCTCCCATTACGTCCCTGCTAAAGGGGGGTCCGGTTCGTTTGCAGTGGTCAGCTGAGGCGGACAGGGCATTTGTCAAACTGAAGAACCTGTTCACCTCGGCCCCGGTGCTGGCGCATCCGGATCCCTCTTTACCATTCCAAGTAGAGGTAGACGCGTCCGAGGCCGGCATTGGGGCAGTCCTGTCGCAACGGTCTGGCACGCCACCTAAGCTCCGCCCCTGTGCGTTCTACTCCAAGAAGCTCAGCTCGGCGGAGCGTAATTATGACGTTGGGGACAGGGAGCTGTTAGCTGTAGTCCAGGCCCTAAAGGTGTGGAGGCATTGGCTTGAGGGGGCTCAACACCCTTTCCTCATTCTGACTGATCACTGTAACCTGGAGTACATCCGGGCAGCTAGGAGATTGAACCCTCGTCAGGTTAGGTGGAACATGTTCCTGACCCGGTTTGTTTTTAAGATCACATACATCCCAGGGTCCCAGAACGGTAAGGCAGACGCCCTGTCCCGGCGGTATGACACAGAGGAGAGGTCCATTGAGCCTACTTCCATACTGCCGGAGTCTTGTCTGGTGGCTCCGGTGGTGTGGGAGGTCGATGCGGAAATCGAGCGGGCACTGCGTACCGACCCTACTCCCCCCGAGTGTCCTGTGGGGCGGACGTACGTTCCGCTCGAGGTTCGTGATCGTCTGATTTATTGGGCTCATACATCACCCTCCTCTGGACATCCAGGTATTGGCCAGACAGTGCACTGCCTTAGCGTGAAATACTGGTGGCCAACGTTAGCTAGGGATGTGAGGGTTTATGTCTCCTCCTGCTCGGTGTGCGCCCAGTGTAAGGCGCCTAGACATTTGCCCAGGGGTAAGTTACATCCCCTGCCCGTTCCACAACGACCATGGTCCCACCTCTCGGTGGATTTTGTGACCGACCTACCCCCCTCCCAGGGGAATACCACCATTTTGGTCGTTGTGGATCGGTTTTCCAAGGCCTGTCGTCTCCTCCCAATGCCGGGTCTCCCTACTGCCCTACAGACCGCTGAGGCCCTATTTACCCACGTGTTCCGGCACTATGGGGTCCCCGAGGATATTGTGTCTGACCGAGGTCCCCAGTTCACCTCCAGAGTTTGGGGGGCGTTCATGGAACGCTTGGGGGTCTCGGTAAGCCTTACCTCGGGGTACCACCCAGAGAGCAATGGGCAGGTTGAACGAGTCAACCAGGATGTGGGTAGGTTTCTGAGGTCCTATTGCCGGGACCGGCCGGAGGAGTGGTCTAGGTATATCCCCTGGGCAGAGATGGCCCAGAACTCTCTCCGCCACTCCTCCACCAATTTAACACCTTTCCAGTGTGTTTTAGGGTATCAGCCGGTCCTGGCACCATGGCACGAGAGCCAGATCGAGGCCCCTGCGGTGGACGAGTGGATTCGGCGCTCGGAGGAGACGTGGGACGCTGCCCATGTCCATCTGCAGCGGGCCATCCGTCAACAAAAGGCGAGCGCCGATCGCCACCGCAGTGAGGGACCGGTGTACGCACCGGGAGATCGAGTCTGGCTCTCGACTCGAAACCTGCCCTTCCGCCTGCCCTGCCGGAAGCTGGGTCGGCGGTTTGTGGGGCCCTTTAAAGTCCTGAGAAGATTGAACGAGGTGTGTTACAGGTTACAACTGCCTATTGAGTACAAGAATATTAACCCCTCGTTCCATGTGTCTCTTCTCAGGCCGGTGGTAGCTGGCCCACTCCAAGAAGATGAGATAGGAGAGACCCCTCCGCCCCCTTTGGACATCGAGGGGGCCCCGGCGTACAGGGTCCGGACCATCTTGGACTCGAGGCGCCGGATGAGTGGTCTCCAGTATCTCGTGGAGTGGGAGGAGTACGGTCCGGAGGAACGGTGCTGGGTGCCTAGGAGGGACATCCTAGATCCGTCCCTCCTGACTGAGTTCCACCGTGGGCATCCCACGCGCCCGGGTCCGCGTCCTCCTGGCCGTCCCCGAGGCCGGGGTCGGCGCACGGCTGGAGCCGCGCGTCAAGGGGGGGGTACTGTCACGGATTCTGCCGAGACTGCTCCTCCTCCTGGTTCGGGCAGGCTTCGGCGTTCGCCGTCCCCGGAGTACTAGCTGCCACCGTTGAATGTTTCTTGGTGTGATTGCTTTGGTCTGTCTTTTACACCTGTGTCCGTTTGTGTCTGATTACGTGTCCTATAAGTTCCCTGTTTTGCATTGGTTAGATTGTGTGTTGTTTTTCGCCTGTCCGTAGTGCTGCGTGTTTTTGTATCTGTTTTTTGTTTATTTGTTATACGCATAGTTTGCGTATTGCTCGCCTCTGTTTTGTTGAGGCCATTTACTGTATCCTTGCCTGGTGGTTTTTCACAGTAAACTTTGTTGGACTAAGCTTCGGTGTCCTGCGCCTGACTTCCACACATCATACACCTCAGCCTTGACACTGACGGAAGCCACTCCTCAGTAAAAGGCACATGACAGCCCGCTTGGAGTTTGCCAAAAGGCACCTAAAGGACTCAGACCATGAGAAACAAAATTATCTGGTCTGATGAAACCAAGATTGAACTCTTTGGCCTGAATGCCAAGCATTACATCTGGAGGAAACCTGGCACCATCCCTACGGTGAAGCATGGTGGTGGCAGCATCATGCTGTGAGGATGTTTTTCAGCGTGCAGGGACTGGGAGACTAGTCAGGATCGAGGGAAAGATGAACTGAGCAAAGTACAGAGAGATCCTTGATGAAAACCTGCTCCAGAGCGCTCAGGACCTCAGACTGGGGCGAAGGTTCACCTTCCAACAGGACAACGACCCTAAGCATACAGCCAAGACAATGCAGGAGTGGCTTCGGGACAAGTCTCTGAATGTCCTTGAGTGGCCCAGCCAGAGCCCAGACTTGAACCTGATCGAACATCTCTGGAGAGACCTGAAAATAGCGATGCTCCCCATCCAACCTGACAGAGCTTGAGAGGATCTGCAGAGAAGAATGGGAGAAACTCCCCAAATACAGGTGTGCCAAGCTTGTAGCGTCATACCCAAGAAGACTTGAGGCTGTAATCGCTGCCAAAGGTGCTTCAACAAAGTACTGAGTAAAGGGTCTGAATACTTATGTAAATGTGATATTTAAGTTTTAAAAAATATAAAAATTTGCAAATATTTTAAAAACCTCTTTTTGCTTTGTCATTATGGGGTATTGTGTGTAGATGAGGGGAAAAAAATATTTAATCCATTTTAGAATAAGGCAGTAACATAACAAAATGTGGAAAAAGTCAAGGGGTCTGAACTTTTCAATTCACATTAGCAACGGAGCGTCATGTGCCATGAGAGGGTTTGGTACTTGGCAACAGACATTTACCGTAAATATCCCTATGAAATACTGTATCACAATATAGCCACTAGCCAGCATGCTTCAACTATGCAAGCGACTTTTCATCTGAACCATATTACACTGTCACGAATTCTGCCGAGACTGCTCCTCCTCCTTGCTCGGGCAGGCTTCGGCGTTCGTCGTCCCCGGAGTACTAGCTGCCACCGTTGTATGTTTCGATGTTCGTTTGGTTGGGTCTGTCTGTTACACCGGTGTCCGTTTGTGTCTGATTATGTGCCCTATAAGTTTCATGTGTTGTTTTCGTTAGTTTGTGTGTTATTGTCCGCCTGTCCGTTGGTGTCACCTGTGCAGTACTCTGGACTTTGTTTATTGTTACGCACTGTGTTGCGTTGTCGCTCGTCTCCTTGTTTTGAGGTCCTTTATTTTGTATTGTTTATACAGTTAGTAAAGTCTTGTTTGACTCAGCCTATGCGTCCTGCGTCTGACTCCTCAACCGCACCCACATCAACACTGACATACACGTTTGAATAACGGAACCAAACTACATTACACTCTTGAATAATGCAACAATTCACAAGCATGTGTAGACATTAAAGGGATTATTGTCTTGTCTGTAGGCTACACTCGATACATTTCAGCTTCAAGACAAAAGCACAGAGTTGCTAACAGCATGTCTTCATCAAGTAACGTTAGCCTATCAAACATGAACGACTAGGCCTACTACCCTTCTCATACCAATATAAATGTACAGTAGGCCTACCTTACAACATTGCAACAAGTCACGCTTCATTTTTATCAATATCATACAAATCATTTGGCCTACATGTGATAAAGGCGACTGAAAACATGGGTATAATATACACAGAGTGTACAAAACATTAAGAACACCTTCCTACTTTTGAGTTGCACCCCCTTTTGCACTCAGAACAGCCTCAATTCGTCAGGCCATGGACAAGGTGTCGAAAGCGTTCCACAGGGATGCTAGCCCATGTTGACTCCAATGCTTCCCACAGCTGTGTCAAGTTGGCTGGATGTCCTTTGAGTGGTGGACCATTCTTGATACACACAGGACACTGCTGAGCGTGGAAAAACCCAGCAGCGTTGCAGTTCTTGACATATATCCTTCTTTAACCTGTCTCCTCCCCTTCATCTACACCGATTGAAGTGGATTTAACAAGTGACATCAATAAGGGATCATAGCTTTCACCTGGTCAGTCCGTGACATGGAAAGAGATAATGTTTTGAACACTCAGAGTATGAGTGAATTCACTGGGGAGCTGCGACAAGCGACGAGCTGTTTTATATGGAAGCTCATACCCGCCACCCCAAAAAATAAATACATTGAAATGCCTCATGATTTGTCAACTCGTGCACAATTAATCTGTCTGATCAACTGCAGCCTATAACAACCACAGCTGCAGGTAGCTTAGATCCCTTCTGATCCCATCTGGGCCTGGTCAAGGGAAACGAAGTGGTAACGTCATATATTCATAGCCTAAGCTATGTATTTATAGCCTAATATAGGCCTATTTATTTGTGTTCTGAGAAAATGTGAATGTGATCAAATTTTGTTTATATTCAAACTTCGGGTGGCTACCTAGGCCTTTTGAATCCAAAATTATTGACTGGAATCGATCAACACAATAGTGATGACATACTGTATGAATAACTTAATTAATTACCGACGGAAAGGCCTACACGATGCAACTACATAAAGCAAGCTCAGCCCTGTTATTAGTTCTATTGTCCAATCGCAGTTGTTGTCTCTTTGTCTGTGTAAAGGCCCCCTCCTGTAATTGTTTTTATATAATTCATATGAACAAGTACAAGATTGCTGCAGTTTCATCCTCCCTAGGGCCAGGAGTTTTTCCAGGAAAAACTAACACATTTCTGGTCCCATAATAGCCCATATAAAACCCTTTATTATTATTATTATTATTATTATTATTATTATTATTGTATATATTTATTTTTTTACAGTTGATTACTTAATATGTCATACCCTAAAACTAGTGTCTTGAGTTGGTTAGGTTAGCCTACCAGATCAGGAAAAACTCTGGGCCCCAGGAAAACACCACCACTCTGGGACCTGTGGACCTGTGGTGCCACCTCTGAAATCATCACACAATGTTAAAAATGAAACAACATATCCTTTTGGTATGATCTGCTATCAACATTGTAGATTTATTTTGGTGGTGGGGATGACCTTCCATAGTTCTACGTGGCTCAGTGCAGCCGGCAATTTCAGAATGTAACAGAATGGTACTGCATTTCAGGTAAAAACTCAATAAAACAAGTCTCAAATATTAGGAAGATGTCTCTACATTTCAGCTGTTTCAAAATCATTGCTCTGCTATTAACATTTATACTGTAAGAGCGTTGGGCTCAACGAAACAATTGTGTTTACACTGCCCTGCTAGGAGGGGGGCAACTGTCGTACGCTACATCAGGAGGTAGCGCTAGAGATGTGGCAAGTTCGCAAGTTACACATTATTAAAAAAGGTATAGCCGAGGGTATTCTCTCAAAACCTCTAGAGAATCTGTCAAAGTGTGAAAAGGGTCTAACTCTCTAGTCTGTCTCAGAGACCCTGGCTGGATGGTACATTAGCTCACCTTGAGATGAGCAAGGTGACTGCTCCATCAGTCACTGTCAATGTAGATGCAAGCACACACATACTCTATCTAACTCTAAGACGCACGCACACACACACACACACACACACACACACACACACACACACACACACACACACACACACACACACACACACACACACACACACACACACACACATACACACACACACACACATACTAACGCATGAGAGCACATACACTTTATCACACACACCACAGATATGTGAGAGCTTCATAGTAAATCAATCTCCACACACACACACACACAGACACACCGGTCCCTGCCTGCCAGTGTGTATACCACAGCCTGGGGGACCACCTCCCTCTCACAGGAAGCAGCTTGCCTCAAGCTTGCGTAAATCTAACATGCTGAGTCAGGGAAAGAGAGGCCAGAGTGCTGGCAAACACAAACACATGCATGGATACACGAAATGCACACACACAAACGCACACGCACACACACACACACACACACACACACTGTACACAGAGGAGAGAAGAGATCAGACATGGGAAAGAGAGAGAGAAGGGAGAGTGAAAGAGAGAAGGGTGATATAACAGTAGAGATAGCTAGATCAAAGATTTGATTTGATTTCACTAACTCAATAAGAGCCCTCATAAGGACAACAATCCCATGAATGGGTAGTAAGGGGTGGGTAGTATGGGTAGTAAGGGGTGGGTAGTATGGGTAGTAAGGGGTGGGTAGTATGGGTAGTAAGGGGTGGGTAGTATGGGTAGTAAGGGGTGGGTAGTATGGGGTGGGTAGTATGGGTAGTAAGGGGTGGGTAGTATGGGTTGTAAGGGGTGGGTAGTATGGGTAGTAAGGGGTGGGTAGTATGGGTAATAAGGGGTGGGTAGTATGGGTAGTAAGGGGTGGGTAGTATGGGTAGTAAGGGGTGGGTAGTATGGGTAGTAAGGGGTGGGTAGTATGGGTAGTAAGGGGTGGGTAGTATGGGTAGTAAGGGGTGGGTAGTATGGGTAGTAAGGGGTGGGTAGTATGGGTAATAAGGGGTGGGTAGTATGGGTAATAAGGGGTGGGTAGTATGGGTAGTAAGGGGTGGGTAGTATGGGTAGTAAGGGGTGGGTAGTATGGGTAGCAAGGGGTGGGTAGTATGGGTAGCAAGCAACTGAAAATAAGATTGGGAAGGGAGATTTACAGATGCTTGAACTGCCCCTGTCTGTTTCCAGATGGCTATCGTCTGATGGTTTGAATCAGAGAGGAGTTTTGTATTTTGGGGCAAAGGGACAATTTCTCATTTCTATTCACCAAGGCAAATCAAGCACGGCTTCAAAGCTTTCCCCGGGACTAAAAACATTTGCAAAGAACCGCTCAGAACACACTCACATAAACTCATGCACCCACGCTCGCACGCACGCACGCAGACACACACAGAAACACACACACACAAACACACACACACAGATGTAAAGTAGCCGGGACTTCTGAGGGAATCAAAGTTTAGCTTAGAAACTGACTTAGCTCACAGTTTTGGGCTTATTCCAAATGACTTCCAGTTCATTGCAAAGGGAAACAATTTTGAGCCACAATCAAACAAGTGTCCAAATTTTAATTAAAACTAAATGAGGGAAATTTAGAGAGGGAAATGATTTCATATGATTACTACCATCATCATGGGTATGATTACAGTACATTAGACTTGGTTCAAGTGTTCCAAACTACTACTCCCTCCACATCAGAGGAAACTGGTGAGGGGAGAACGGCTCATAATAATGGATGGATTGGAGTAAATGGAATGATATCAAACACATGGAAACCATGGAAACCAGGTGTTTGATGTGTTTGAGACCATTCCATTCATTCCGTTCCAGCCATTATTATGAGCCCGTCCTCCCCATTTAAAGTGCCTCCAGCCACCACTGCAGTACATACTCCCATTGCCTAGCCCTAGATCATTACATAGATAGCCTGCCACAGAAACCATGCTACCAAAGCTGCCTTAGCCCATTGGCTCATCTAACAAATGGAGCCTAGTTGGCCATGCAAATGAACACAGATTAGATGAAAACGCCAACCTGGAGTTAGATGAAGTTGCCTGCCACTGATCGAAGGTCAGTTCTGTTTCTTTCCCCCCTAATGGTTACAGTTAGTAATTGGGGAAGGTACGCAATCCTAGACCAGTGCTAACTCAGACACGCTAGGCTATACCATACGTAGCAGCAGTCCTGCATGTGTGTTTACATTAGAGTGAATGGAGCCGAGTCTCCCCTCATTACCAAGCTCTCTGGCTGTATGTAAACCTTAAACCTGGTCAGTGTAGTGGCAAATAAAACTCCTGTAATGTAAGATGGACCGGAGCCAAATCACCACCAAATAAAACAAAATAGACATTTCCTGACCTGAACACCATAGAGTCCCTTTCTGGAGCACTACCAAGAGCTACAGCTCCACTTACTGCACTACTGCTGCTGTTACTACTAGCTGTTCCTACTAGCTGTTCCTACTAGCTGTTCCTACTAGCTGTTCCTACTAGCTGTTACTACTAGCTGTTCCTACTAGCTGTTACTACTAGCTGTTCCTACTAGCTGTTACTACTAGCTGTTCCTACTAGCTGTTACTACTAGCTGTTCCTACTAGCTGTTCCTACTAGCTGTTACTACTAGCTGTTACTACTAGCTGTTCCTACTAGCTGTTACTACTAGCTGTTACAACTAGCTGTTACTACTAGCTGTTCCTACTAGCTGTTCCTACTAGCTGTTACTACTAGCTGTTCCTACTAGCTGTTACTACTAGCTGTTACAACTAGCTGTTACTACTAGCTGTTACAACTAGCTGTTACAACTAGCTGTTCCTACTAGCTGTTACTACTAGCTGTTCCTACTAGCTGTTACTACTAGCTGTTCCTACTAGCTGTTACTACTAGCTGTTCCTACTAGCTGTTACTACTAGCTGTTACTACTAGCTGTTACTACTAGCTGTTACTACTAGCTGTTCCTACTAGCTGTTACAACTAGCTGTTACTACTAGCTGTTGCAACTAGCTGTTACTACTAGCTGTTCCTACTAGCTGTTACTACTAGCTGTTCCTACTAGCTGTTACTACTAGCTGTTACAACTAGCTGTTACTACTAGCTGTTACAACTAGCTGTTACTACTTGCTGTTACAACTAGCTGTTCCTACTAGCTGTTACTACTAGCTGTTCCTACTAGCTGTTCCTACTAGCTGTTCCTACTAGCTGTTACTACTAGCTGTTCCTACTAGCTGTTACTACTAGCTGTTACTACTAGCTGTTACTACTAGCTGTTCCTACTAGCTGTTACTCCTAGCTGTTACAACTAGCTGTTACTACTAGCTGTTACAACTAGCTGTTCCTACTAGCTGTTACTACTAGCTGTTCCTACTAGCTGTTACTACTAGCTGTTCCTACTAGCTGTTACTACTAGCTGTTCCTACTAGCTGTTACTACTAGCTGTTACTACTAGCTGTTACTACTAGCTGTTACTACTAGCTGTTCCTACTAGCTGTTACTACTAGCTGTTACAACTAGCTGTTACTACTAGCTGTTGCAACTAGCTGTTACTACTAGCTGTTCCTACTAGCTGTTACTACTAGCTGTTCCTACTAGCTGTTACTACTAGCTGTTACTACTAGCTGTTACTACTAGCTGTTACAACTAGCTGTTACTACTTGCTGTTACAACTAGCTGTTCCTACTAGCTGTTACTACTAGCTGTTCCTACTAGCTGTTCCTACTAGCTGTTCCTACTAGCTGTTACTACTAGCTGTTACTACTAGCTGTTACTACTAGCTGTTACTACTAGCTGTTACTACTAGCTGTTCCTACTAGCTGTTACTCCTAGCTGTTACAACTAGCTGTTACTACTAGCTGTTACTACTAGCTGTTCCTACTAGCTGTTACTACTAGCTGTTCCTACTAGCTGTTACTACTAGCTGTTACAACTAGCTGTTACTACTAGCTGTTACAACTAGCTGTTACTACTAGCTGTTACTACTAGCTGTTACAACTAGCTGTTACTACTAGCTGTTACAACTAGCTGTTACTACTAGCTGTTACTACTAGCTGTTCCTACTAGCTGTTACTACTAGCTGTTCCTACTAGCTGTTACTACTAGCTGTTACTACTAGCTGTTACAACTAGCTGTTACTACTAGCTGTTACAACTAGCTGTTACTACTAGCTGTTACTACTAGCTGTTCCTACTAGCTGTTACTACTAGCTGTTCCTACTAGCTGTTACTACTAGCTGTTCCTACTAGCTGTTACTACTAGCTGTTACAACTAGCTGTTACTACTAGCTGTTACAACTAGCTGTTACTACTAGCTGTTACAACTAGCTGTTACTACTAGCTGTTACTACTAGCTGTTACAACTAGCTGTTACTACTAGCTGTTACTACTAGCTGTTCCTACTAGCTGTTACTACTAGCTGTTCCTACTAGCTGTTACTACTAGCTGTTCCTACTAGCTGTTACTACTAGCTGTTACTACTGCTGTTACTACTAGCTGTTACTACTGCTGTTACAACTAGCTGTTACTACTAGCTGTTACAACTAGCTGTTACTACTAGCTGTTACTACTAGCTGTTCCTACTAGCTGTTACTACTAGCTGTTCCTACTAGCTGTTACTACTAGCTGTTACAACTAGCTGTTACTACTAGCTGTTACAACTAGCTGTTACTACTAGCTGTTACTACTAGCTGTTCCTACTAGCTGTTACTACTAGCTGTTCCTACTAGCTGTTCCTACTAGCTGTTACTACTAGCTGTTACTACTGCTGTTACTACTAGCTGTTACTACTAGCTGTTACTACTGCTGTTACTACTAGCTGTTACTACTGATGTTACTACTGCTGTTACTACTAGCTCTTACTACTAGCTGTTACTACTGCTGTTACTACTAGCTCTTACTACTAGCTGTTATTACTGCTGTTACTACTGCTGTTACTACTAGCTGTTACTACTTAGCTGTTCCTACTAGCTGTTACTACTAGCTGTTACAACTAGCTGTTACTACTAGCTGTTACAACTAGCTGTTACCACTAGCTGTTACCACTAGCTGTTCCTACTAGCTGTTCCTACTAGCTGTTCCTACTAGCTGTTACTACTAGCTGTTACTACTAGCTGTTACTACTAGCTGTTACTACTGCTGTTACTACTAGCTCTTACTACTAGCTGTTACTACTGCTGTTACTACTAGCTCTTACTACTAGCTGTTATTACTGCTGTTACTACTGCTGTTACTACTAGCTGTTACTACTTAGCTGTTCCTACTAGCTGTTACTACTAGCTGTTACAACTAGCTGTTACTACTAGCTGTTACAACTAGCTGTTACCACTAGCTGTTACCACTAGCTGTTCCTACTAGCTGTTACTACTAGCTGTTCCTACTAGCTGTTACTACTATCTGTTACTACTATCTGTTCCTACTAGCTGTTACTACTAGCTGTTACTACTAGCTGTTACTACTAGCTGTTACTACTGCTGTTACTACTAGCTGTTACTACTAGCTGTTACTACTAGCTATTACTACTGCTGTTACTACTAGCTGTTACTACTGATGTTACTACTGCTGTTACTACTAGCTCTTACTACTAGCTGTTACTACTGCTGTTACTACTAGCTGTTACTACTAGCTGATATTACTGCTGTTACTACTGCTGTTACTACTAGCTGTTACTACTTAGCTGTTACTACTTGCTGTTACTTCTAGCTATTATTACTAGTTGTTATTACTAGCTGTTACTATTGATGTTATTACTAGATGTTACTACTGCTGTTACTACTAGCTGTTACAACTAGCTGTTACTACTAGCTGTTACTACTAGCTGTTACTACTGCTGTTACTACTAGCTGTTACTACTAGC
Organism: Coregonus lavaretus; assembly: GCF_964263955.1. Lineage (NCBI taxonomy): Eukaryota > Metazoa > Chordata > Actinopteri > Salmoniformes > Salmonidae > Coregonus > Coregonus lavaretus. Next base: position 16,937 of record NW_028167169.1, on the reverse strand, counting down.
TGTTACTACTAGCTGTTACTAATGCTGTTACTACTAGCTGTTACTACTAGCTGTTACAACTAGCTGTTACTACTAGCTGTTACAACTAGCTGTTACTACTAGCTGTTACTACCGATGTTACTACTAGCTGTTACTACTGATGTTACTACTAGCTGTTACAACTAGCTGTTACTACTAGCTGTTACAACTAGCTGTTACAACTAGCTGTTACTACAAGCTGTTACTACTGATGTTACTACTAGCTGTTACAACCAACTGTTACAACCAGCTGTTACTACTAGCTGTTACTACTAGCTGTTACAACTAGATGTTACTACTAAATGTTACTACTGCTGTTACTACTAGCTGTTACTACTAGCTGTTACTACTAACTGTTACTACTAGCTGTTACAACTAGCTGTTACTACTAAATGTTACTACTGCTGTTACTACTAACTGTTACTACTAGCTGTTACTACTAGCTGTTACTACTAGCTGTTACAACTAGCTGATACTACTAGCTGTTACTACTGCTGTTACTACAAGATGTTACTACTAGCTGTTACTACTGCTGTTACTACTAGCTGTCACTACTGCTGTTACTACTAGCTGTTACTACTAGCTGTTACTACTAGCTGTTACTACTAGCTGTTACTACTTGCTGTTACTACTGCTGTTACTACTAGCTGTTACTATTGGTGTTCCTAATGCTGTTACTACTAGCTGTTACTACTAGCTGTTACTACTGCTGTTACTACTGCTGTTACTACTAGCTGTTACTACTAGCTGTTACTACTAGCTGTTACTACTAGCTGTTACTACTTGCTGTTACTACTGCTGTTACTATTGGTGTTACTAATGCTGTTACTACTAGCTGTTACTACTAGCTGTCACTACTAGCTGTTACTACTGCTGTTACTTCTGCTGTTACTACTAGCTGTCACTACTAGCTGTTACTACTGCTGTTACTACTGCTGTTACAACTAGCTGTTACTACTAGCTGTTACTACTAGCTGTTATTACTTAGCTGTTACTACTTGCTGTTACTTCTAGCTATTATTACTAGCTGTTACTACTAGCTGTTACTATTGATGTTATTACTAGATGTTACTACTAGCTGTTACTACTAGCTGTTACTACCGATGTTACTACTAGCTGCTCCTACTAGCTGTTACTACTGCTGTTACTACTAGCTGTTACTACTGCTGTTACTACTAGCTGTTACTACTTGCTGTTACTACTAACTGTTACTACTTGCTGTTACTACTAACTGTTACTACTAGCTGTTACTACTAACTGTTACTACTAGCTGTTACTACTAACTGTTACTACTAGCTGTTACTACTAGCTGTTACTACCGATGTTACTACTAGCTGTTACTACTGCTGTTACTACTAGCTGTTACTACTGCTGTTACTACTAGCTGTTACTACTTGCTGTTACTACTAACTGTTACTACTAACTGTTACTACTAGCTGTTACTACTAACTTCTACTACTAGCTGTTACTACTAGCTGTTACTATTAGCTGTTCCTACTAGCTGTTCCAACTAGCTGTTACTACTGCTGTTACTACTAGCTGTTACTACTGCTGTTACTACTAGCTGTTACTACTAGCTGTTACTACTGCTGTTACTACTAGCTGTTACTACTGCTGTTACTACTAGCTGTTACTACTGCTGTTACTAATGCTGATACCACTAGCTGTTACTACTAGCTGTTACTACTTGCTGTTACTACTAGCTGTTACAACTAGCTGTTACTAATGCTGTTACTACTAGCTGTTACTACTGCTGTTACTACTAGCTGTTACAACTAGCTGTTACTACTAAATGTTACTACTGCTGTTACTACTAGCTGTTACAACTAGCTGTTACTACTAGCTGTTACTACTAGCTGTTACAACTAGCTGTTACTACTAAATGTTACTACTGCTGTTACTACTAGCTGTTACTACTAGCTGTTAATACTAGCTGTTACAACTAGCTGATACTACTAGCTGTTACTACTGCTGTTACTACAAGCTGTTACTACTAGCTGTTAGTACTGCTGTTACTACTAGCTGTTACTACTGCTGTTACTACTAGCTGTTACTACTAGCTGTTACTACTGCTGTTACTACTAGCTGTTACAACTAGCTGTTACTACTGCAGTTACTACTAGCTGTTACTACTGCAGTTACTACTAGCTGTTACTACTGCTGTTACTACTTGCTGTTACTACTGCTGTTACTACTAGCTGTTACTACTAACTGTTACTACTGATGTTACTACTAGCTGTTACTTTTTTTCTTCTTTTTTTTTTCTTCTTTTTTTTTGGGGGGCGGAATGGATCAGCTTAATATTGCAGATAGGTTGTATCTTCTATCAATGTAATTGTCTGCATCACTTCCAATCCCCCATGTTTTTTTTATATATATTCCCCTTTATTACTTTTCAACCCCACCATCCTTTCCCTACTTGGAGTAAATTAGTGAACAACAATGCCCAGGCCTCTACTTCCGGTCTATACTTACTATCTACACCTTATGGACAGAGTTAATTTTACAATAATTATATTATATATATATATATATATATATATATATATATATATATATATATATATATATATATATTATATTATTTATTTTTTGCACCTGAACTTCTTCTACTCTCAACCTCTCCGATCATTTTCATGATGTCCATCCGGTTTGCTTCTATATGCCATATCTTTCTAACTGTGCTCTTTCCCAAAAGCTCCCAACATACAACCTATATACTTATTATGGACACAGTATGCTTACATTATTAGCTATCTTTGTTATTATTTGTTGTTATTTGTTATTAGTCCCATCCTTCAACTCTATTCAATACCTCCCATCTATCTCTTAACACCATCCATATAGGATTTCTATTTGCCATATATATTTCAACCGTACTGTGATGTTTTACAAAAGTTCTGAACCTTTCTATTCTCATTGCTTCTACAGATTGTGAATTAAAAATAAACATTTTTGCTAAAAGTATTATTATATTATTGATTGATTGACTATGACTTTTCAGATCACCCAGTAATGCTATCTGCAAGGTTAGTTCCAGGTAAATATTGCAATCCTTTAGCCATTCCTGGACCTGTGTCCAAAAACAAGCTACAAATGGACAGAACCAAAACAAATGATCTAATGATTCTGTCTCTTCACAGCAAAATCTGCAGAGCTGGGAAGATTGTATCCCCCATATAAATAACATTCTATTGGTAGCAAGAATTTTATATAATAATTTAAATTGAAAGATTCTAATTTTTGAATCCGGTGTCGTTTTGCGTGTCAGTTCATAAACACTATGCCATGGGATCGGTACGTCAAAGATCTCTTCCCAACTATTTTGCAATCTATATGGGACGGCTGTCAATCCTTTGGTCCTTAAGTGAAACTGATATACTTTTTTATTTATCACAGTTTTCCTTAACCAATTATGTTCTTTAATGCAAGGCCGACAGACAAGTTCCTTACTTTCTCCCCCTTCCACTTTCCTCTTCCACTTTTGCGGTAAGGCTGCAATTATTTGGTTGTAATTTTGGGTAGAGCAGACATTTCCATATGTTTTTGTTAGCTGCATGTGCGACATAACTCCACCAGTCCTACCGATGATATCATTTACGAAGATTATACCTTTTTTAAACATTCTGTCAAAAAATAAAGGTTTTTTGTCAATTAGTATATTTGAATTTAACCACAATATTTGTTGCATTATTTGTTCTGTCGTTTCTGGAGGATTAAATTGAAATTGCAACCAACTTTCTATATTTAAACAGTCTGTTTCCCTTAGTGTTTGTGGGATCTTGTTTCCGTTTGGTTTGTTTCCTTGTTGGTTTTGTTAACCGTAGGACTGCACGTTTCGTTTGTTGTTTTGTTCTTTATATTATCACTAAAGATAATAAAGTTAAGTATGTTTGCAACTAACGGTGCGCATTGGTCTACTCCGTCTAACGTTCGTGACAGAAGATCCCACCATACCAGGACCAAGCAGCGTGTCCAGGAGCAGGCAGCCTGGACTTGGGAGGAGATATTGGACGGGAAAGGGTCCTGGACCTGGGAGGAAATCCAGGCCGGGATGGATCGCCGTCCATGGAGTGAGACGGTAGAGGCGCGACAGAGAGAGGAGCAACGGCGTCAACAGTGTCGTCGTCGGACGGACGAGAGGCAACCCCAAAAATTTTTTAGGGGGGGGCACATGGCATGGACGACGGGGCTGCTGGATGCAGATAAGGGGCGAATTCAGAAGGCCACCAGGTTACGGGAGCCATTGGTGAGAAGAGGGAAGGAAGATGTAGAGGCACGGCGAGAGGTACTGAGGTGTATTGCCAGTCCGGTCCGGCCCGTTCCTGATCCCCGTTTAAGGCCAGTGGTGTGTGTTCCCAGTACGGTCCGGCCTGTTCCTGCCCCTCGCACCAAGCCTACGGTGCGCGTCGCCAGCCCGGCCCGGCCTGTTCCTGCCCCTCGCACCAAGCCTACGGTGTCCGTCGCCAGCCCAGCCCGGCCTGTTCCTGCTCCCCGCACCAAGCCTAAGGGGTGCGTCGCCAGCCCGGCCCGGCCTGTTCCTGCCCCTCGCACCAAGCCTACGGTGAGCGTCGTCAGCCCGGCCCGGCCTGTTCCTGCCCCTCGCACCAAGCCTACGGTGCGCGTCGCCAGCCCGGCCCGGCCTGTTCCTGCTCCCCGCACCAAGCTAACGGTGCGCGTCGCCAGCCCGGCCCGGCCTGTTCCTGCTCCCCGCACCAAGCTAACGGTGCGCGTCGCCAGCCCGGCCCGGCCTGTTCCTGCCACTCGCACCAAGTCTACGGTGCGCGTCGCCAGCCCGGCCCGGCCTGTTCCTGCCACTCGCACCAAGTCTACGGTGCGCGTCGCCAGCCCGGCCCGGCCTGTTCCTGCCACTCGCACCAAGCCTACGGTGCGCGTCGCCAGCCCGGCCCGGCCTGTTCCTGCCCCTCGCACCAAGCCTACGGTGTCCGTCGCCAGCCCAGCCCGGCCTGTTCCTGCTCCCCGCACCAAGCCTAAGGGGTGCGTCGCCAGCCCGGCCCGGCCTGTTCCTGCCCCTCGCACCAAGCCTACGGTGCGCGTCGTCAGCCCGGCCCGGCCTGTTCCTGCCCCTCGCACCAAGCCTACGGTGCGCGTCGCCAGCCCGGCCCGGCCTGTTCCTGCTCCCCGCACCAAGCTAACGGTGCGCGTCGCCAGCCCGGCCCGGCCTGTTCCTGCCACTCGCACCAAGTCTACGGTGCGCGTCGCCAGCCCGGCCCGGCCTGTTCCTGCCACTCGCACCAAGTCTACGGTGCGCGTCGCCAGCCCGGCCCGGCCTGTTCCTGCCACTCGCACCAAGCCTACGGTGCGCATCGCCAGCCCGGCCCGGCCCGTTCCTGCTCCACGCACCAAGCCAGTGGTGTGCGTCGTCAGTCCGGTCCGGCCCGTTCCTGCTCCACGCACCAAGCCAGGGGTGCGCATCGTCAGCCCGGTCCGGCCTGTTCCTGCTCCACGCACCAAGCCAGGGGTGCGCATCGTCAGCCCGGTCCGGCCCGTTGCTGCTCCACGCACCAAGCCAAGGGTGCGCATCGTCAGTCCGGTCCGGCCCGTTCCTGCTCCACGCACCAAGCCAGGGGTGTGTGTCGTCAGTCCGGTCCGGCCCGTTCCTGCTCCACGCACCAAGCCAGGGGTGTGCGTCGTCAGTCCGGCACAACCCGTGCCTGGGTCACCGGTGCCTGATCAGGTACCGGTCAGCTGCTCCACAACGGAGCTTAAGCAATCCGCTCCTTCGATGTCCAGTCCAGCTCCAGCCAGCGGGGCCAGACCGGACCAGGGGCGCTACGGGGGGATTATTGAAGGGTGGTGGTCTAGCCCGGAGCCGGAACCGCCTCCGAGGAGGAATGCCCACCCAGCCCTCCCCTGGGTTGTTTATGTTCAGGCGCGGTCGCAGTCCGCGCCTTTGGGGGGGGGGGGTACTGTCACACCCTGGCTCTGGGGACTCTATATGTTGAGCCAGGGAGTGTAAATTCTATGTGTTTATGTTCTGTGTGGGAGTTCTAGTTGTGGTATTTCTATGTTGGCCAGAGTGGCTCCCAATCAGAGGCAACGAGTGTCAGCTGTTGCTGGTTGTCTCTGATTGGGAGCCATATTTAAACAGTATTTGTTGCATTATTTGTTCTGTCGTTTCTGGAGGATTAAATTGAAATTGCAACCAACTTTCTATGGCTTGTTTTAGAAATAGTGACATTTGGGAGATTATTTCCTTTTCAAATAACTGAAAGTGAGAGGTTGTAATCTGAATAAAGGGAAAAAGGCCTTTCTTAAACATTGGGTGAGACAATCTTACTAATTTGCTTGAGAACCAGTTCGGATTTAAGTATAACTTTTGGATGACTGAAGATTTTAGTGATAGGTCTAATGCTTTAATACTTAATAATTTCTGTCCTCCGAATTCATATTCATTATATAAATATGCTCTTTTAATTTTGTCTGGCTTGCCGTTCCAAATAAAATTGAATATTTTTTTCTCATATAATTTAAAAAACTGTTTGCTAGGCGTAGGCAAGACCATAAGCAAATAGGTAAACTGGGATAATACTAAAGAGTTAATCAGGGTGATTTTTCCACAAATTGACAGGTATTTTCCTTTCCATGGTAGTAAGATCTTATCTATTTTTGCTAACTTTCTATTAAAATTTATTGAAGTGAGATCATTTATTTCCTTTGGGATATGTATTCCGAGTATATCCACATCACCATCAGACCATTTTATTGGTAAACTACATGGTAATGTAAAAATTGTATTTTTTAGTGATCCAATATGTAATATAGTACATTTGTCATAATTTGGTTTTAATCCAGAGAGGTTAGAAAATGTATCTAGATCCTCTATGAGGCTGTGGAGGGATTCTAGTTGTGGATCTAAAAGAAAACATGAATCATCAGCGTACAATGACACCTTTGTTTTTAAGCCCTGTATTTCTAATCCTCTGATATTATTATTGGATCTGATTTTAATAGCTAACATCTCGATGGCCACAATAAATAGATATGCCGATAGTGGACAACCTTGTTTCACTCCTCTTGACAGTTTAAAACTTTTTGAGAAATAGCCATTATTTACTATTTTACACCTAGGGTTACTATACATGATTTTGACCCATTTTATAAGAGATTCTCCAAAATTGAAATGCTCCAGGCATTTATATATAAACCCCAGTCGAACTTTATCAAATGCCTTTTCGAAGTCTGCTATGAATAGCAGGCCTGGTTTCCCATATTTTCCATAGTGTTCTATTGTTTCCAATACTTGCCTTATATTATCTCCAATGTATCTTCCATGTAAAAAACCTGTCTGATTAGAATGAATAATATCCGACAATACCTTTTTAATTCTATGCGCTATACATTTTGCTAGGATTTTTGCATCACAACACTGAAGTGTAAGGGGCCTCCAATTTTGTAAATGGACTGGATCTTTATATTTTCCACTTGTATCCTGTTTCAGTAATAATGAGATCAGACCTTCTTCTTGAGTGTCAGATAATCTACCACTTACATAGGAGTGGTTAAAACATGTTAATAACGGTCCTCTTAGTATATCAAAAAAGGTTTGGTATACCTCGACGTGTATGCCATCCAACCCTGGAGTTTTCCCTGACTTAAAGTCTTTAATTGCATCCAGAAGTTCCTCCTCTGTAATTTCACCTTCACATGAGTCTTTCTGTGTGGCTGTTAATTTGACATTATCAATAGAAAAAAAATCTCTACAATTAGCTTCAGTTAGAGGAGATGGAGGCGACTGAAAAGAAAACATATGCTTAAAGTACTTTGTTTCTTCCTTCAAAATATCATTTGGTGAATTATGGGTGACTCCGTCAATTGTAACCAGTTTCATTAAGTTCTTTTTGGTAGCATTCCTATGTTGAAGATTAAAAAAGAATTTTGTGCATTTTTCCCCATATTCCATCCAGTTTGCTTTATTTTTATAATATATTACACTTGATCTTTCTTGAATAAGTTTCTCCATTTCTTTTTGTTTTTCCTCTAATTTATTCTGAGCCTCTATGTTACAGTTTTTATTGCCATCTATCTGTTCTGTTAGACTTTCTATTTCCTTTTGTCACATCCTGGCTCTGGGGACTCTGTATGTTGAGCCAGGGAGTGTAGATTCTATGTGTTTATGTTCTGTGTGGGAGTTCTAGTTGTGGTATTTCTATGTTGGCTAGAGTGGCTCCCAATCAGAGGCAACGAGTGTCAGCTGTTGCTGGTTGTCTCTGATTGGGAGCCATATTTAAACAGTCTGTTTCCCTTAGTGTTTGTGGGATCTTGTTTCCGTTTGGTTTGTTTCCTTGTTGGTTTTGTTAACCGTAGGACTGCACGTTTCGTTTGTTGTTTTGTTCTTTATATTATCACTAAAGATAATAAAGTTAAGTATGTTTGCAACTAACGGTGCGCATTGGTCTACTCCGTCTAACGTTCGTGACAGAAGATCCCACCATACCAGGACCAAGCAGCGTGTCCAGGAGCAGGCAGCCTGGACTTGGGAGGAGATATTGGACGGGAAAGGGTCCTGGACCTGGGAGGAAATCCAGGCCGGGATGGATCGCCGTCCATGGAGTGAGACGGTAGAGGCGCGACAGAGAGAGGAGCAACGGCGTCAACAGTGTCGTCGTCGGACGGACGAGAGGCAACCCCAAAAAATTTTAGGGGGGGGCACATGGCATGGACGACGGGTCTGCTGGATGCAGATAAGGGGCGAATTCAGAAGGCCACCAGGTTACGGGAGCCATTGGTGAGAAGAGGGAAGGAAGATGTAGAGGCACGGCGAGAGGTACTGAGGTGTATTGCCAGTCCGGTCCGGCCCGTTCCTGATCCCCGTTTAAGGCCAGTGGTGTGTGTTCCCAGTACGGTCCGGCCTGTTCCTGCCCCTCGCACCAAGCCTACGGTGTGCGTCGCCAGCCCAGCCCGGCCTGTTCCTGCCCCTCGCACCAAGCCTACGGTGCACGTCGCCAGCCCGGCTCGGCCTGTTCCTGCCACTCGCACCAAGCCTACGGTGCGCGTCGCCAGCCCGGCCCGGCCTGTTCCTGCCACTCGCACCAAGCCTACGGTGCGCGTCGCCAGCCCGGCCCGGCCTGTTCCTGCCCCTCGCACCAAGCCTACGGTGTCCGTCGCCAGCCCAGCCCGGCCTGTTCCTGCTCCCCGCACCAAGCCTAAGGGGTGCGTCACCAGCCCGGCCCGGCCTGTTCCTGCCCCTCGCACCAAGCCTACGGTGCGCGTCGTCAGCCCGGCCCGGCCTGTTCCTGCCCCTCGCACCAAGCCTACGGTGCGCGTCGCCAGCCCGGCCCGGCCTGTTCCTGCTCCCCGCACCAAGCTAACGGTGCGCGTCGCCAGCCCGGCCCGGCCTGTTCCTGCCACTCGCACCAAGTCTACGGTGCGCGTCGCCAGCCCGGCCCGGCCTGTTCCTGCCACTCGCACCAAGTCTACGGTGCGCGTCGCCAGCCCGGCCCGGCCTGTTCCTGCCACTCGCACCAAGCCTACGGTGCGCGTCGCCAGCCCGGCCCGGCCTGTTCCTGCCCCTCGCACCAAGCCTACGGTGTCCGTCGCCAGCCCAGCCCGGCCTGTTCCTGCTCCCCGCACCAAGCCTAAGGGGTGCGTCGCCAGCCCGGCCCGGCCTGTTCCTGCCCCTCGCACCAAGCCTACGGTGCGCGTCGTCAGCCCGGCCCGGCCTTTTCCTGCCCCTCGCACCAAGCCTACGGTGCGCGTCGCCAGCCCGGCCCGGCCTGTTCCTGCTCCCCGCACCAAGCTAACGGTGCGCGTCGCCAGCCCGGCCCGGCCTGTTCCTGCCACTCGCACCAAGTCTACGGTGCGCGTCGCCAGCCCGGCCCGGCCTGTTCCTGCCACTCGCACCAAGTCTACGGTGCGCGTCGCCAGCCCGGCCCGGCCTGTTCCTGCCACTCGCACCAAGCCTACGGTGCGCATCGCCAGCCCGGCCCGGCCCGTTCCTGCTCCATGCACCAAGCCAGTGGTGTGCGTCGTCAGTCCGGTCCGGCCCGTTCCTGCTCCACGCACCAAGCCAGGGGTGCGCATCGTCAGCCCGGTCCGGCCTGTTCCTGCTCCACGCACCAAGCCAGGGGTGCGCATCGTCAGCCCGGTCCGGCCCGTTGCTGCTCCACGCACCAAGCCAAGGGTGCGCATCGTCAGTCCGGTCCGGCCCGTTCCTGCTCCACGCACCAAGCCAGGGGTGTGTGTCGTCAGTCCGGTCCGGCCCGTTCCTGCTCCACGCACCAAGCCAGGGGTGTGCGTCGTCAGTCCGGCACAACCCGTGCCTGGGTCACCGGTGCCTGATCAGGTACCGGTCAGCTGCTCCACAACGGAGCTTAAGCAATCCGCTCCTTCGATGTCCAGTCCAGCTCCAGCCAGCGGGGCCAGACCGGACCAGGGGCGCTACGGGGGGATTATTGAAGGGTGGTGGTCTAGCCCGGAGCCGGAACCGCCTCCGAGGAGGAATGCCCACGCAGCCCTCCCCTGGGTTGTTTATGTTCAGGCGCGGTCGCAGTCCGCGCCTTTGGGGGGGGGGGTACTGTCACACCCTGGCTCTGGGGACTCTATATGTTGAGCCAGGGAGTGTAAATTCTATGTGTTTATGTTCTGTGTCGGAGTTCTAGTTGTGGTATTTCTATGTTGGCCAGAGTGGCTCCCAATCAGAGGCAACGAGTGTCAGCTGTTGCTGGTTGTCTCTGATTGGGAGCCATATTTAAACAGTATTTGTTGCATTATTTGTTCTGTCGTTTCTGGAGGATTAAATTGAAATTGCAACCAACTTTCTATGGCTTGTTTTAGAAATAGTGACATTTGGGAGATTATTTCCTTTTCAAATAACTGAAAGTGAGAGGTTGTAATCTGAATAAAGGGAAAAAGGCCTTTCTTGAACATTGGGTGAGACAATCTTACTAATTTGCTTGAGAACCAGTTCGGATTTAAGTATAACTTTTGGATGACTGAAGATTTTAGTGATAGGTCTAATGCTTTAATACTTAATAATTTCTGTCCTCCGAATTCATATTCATTATATAAATATGCTCTTTTAATTTTGTCTGGCTTGCCGTTCCAAATAAAATTGAATATTTTTTTCTCATATAATTTAAAAAACTGTTTGCTAGGCGTAGGCAAGACCATAAGCAAATAGGTAAACTGGGATAATACTAAAGAGTTAATCAGGGTGATTTTTCCACAAATTGACAGGTATTTTCCTTTCCATGGTAGTAAGATCTTATCTATTTTTGCTAACTTTCTATTAAAATTTATTGAAGTGAGATCATTTATTTCCTTTGGGATATGTATTCCGAGTATATCCACATCACCATCAGACCATTTTATTGGTAAACTACATGGTAATGTAAAAATTGTATTTTTTAGTGATCCAATATGTAATATAGTACATTTGTCATAATTTGGTTTTAATCCAGAGAGGTTAGAAAATGTATCTAGATCCTCTATGAGGCTGTGGAGGGATTCTAGTTGTGGATCTAAAAGAAAACATGAATCATCAGCGTACAATGACACCTTTGTTTTTAAGCCCTGTATTTCTAATCCTCTGATATTATTATTGGATCTGATTTTAATAGCTAACATCTCGATGGCCACAATAAATAGATATGCCGATAGTGGACATCGATAGCCGATAGTGGACATATGCTCGATAGCCATTATTTACTATTTTACACCTAGGGTTACTATACATGATTTTGACCCATTTTATAAGAGATTCTCCAAAATTGAAATGCTCCAGGCATTTATATATAAACCCCAGTCGAACTTTATCAAATGCCTTTTCGAAGTCTGCTATGAATAGCAGGCCTGGTTTCCCATATTTTCCATAGTGTTCTATTGTTTCCAATACTTGCCTTATATTATCTCCAATGTATCTTCCATGTAAAAAACCTGTCTGATTAGAATGAATAATATCCGACAATACCTTTTTAATTCTATGCGCTATACATTTTGCTAGGATTTTTGCATCACAACACTGAAGTGTAAGGGGCCTCCAATTTTGTAAATAGACTGGATCTTTATATTTTCCACTTGTATCCTGTTTCAGTAATAATGAGATCAGACCTTCTTCTTGAGTGTCAGATAATCTACCACTTACATAGGAGTGGTTAAAACATGTTAATAACGGTCCTCTTAGTATATCAAAAAAGGTTTGGTATACCTCGACGTGTATGCAATCCAACCCTGGAGTTTTCCCTGACTTAAAGTCTTTAATTGCATCCAGAAGTTCCTCCTCTGTAATTTCACCTTCACATGAGTCTTTCTGTGTGGCTGTTAATTTGACATTATCAATAGAAAAAAAATCTCTACAATTAGCTTCAGTTAGAGGAGATGGAGGCGACTGAAAAGAAAACATATGCTTAAAGTACTTTGTTTCTTCCTTCAAAATATCATTTGGTGAATTATGGGTGACTCCGTCAATTGTAACCAGTTTCATTAAGTTCTTTTTGGTAGCATTCCTATGTTGAAGATTAAAAAAGAATTTTGTGCATTTTTCCCCATATTCCATCCAGTTTGCTTTATTTTTATAATATATTACACTTGATCTTTCTTGAATAAGTTTCTCCATTTCTTTTTGTTTTTCCTCTAATTTATTCTGAGCCTCTATGTTACAGTTTTTATTGCCATCTATCTGTTCTGTTAGACTTTCTATTTCCTTTTGTCACGTCCTGGCTCTGGGGACTCTGTATGTTGAGCCAGGGAGTGTAGATTCTATGTGTTTATGTTCTGTGTGGGAGTTCTAGTTGTGGTATTTCTATGTTGGCCAGAGTGGCTCCCAATCAGAGGCAACGAGTGTCAGCTGTTGCTGGTTGTCTCTGATTGGGAGCCATATTTAAACAGTCTGTTTCCCTTAGTGTTTGTGGGATCTTGTTTCCGTTTGGTTTGTTTCCTTGTTGGTTTTGTTAACCGTAGGACTGCACGTTTCGTTTGTTGTTTTGTTCTTTATATTATCACTAAAGATAATAAAGTTAAGTATGTTTGCAACTAACGCTGCGCATTGGTCTACTCCGTCTAACGTTCGTGACACCTTTCTTAGTATAAACTCTTTTGACCTAAATTGCTTTTGTTTTCGAGATGAGTACTGAATTGCATGGCCTCTAAAGGCACATTTAAAGGTGTCCCATACAATAAGGGGATTCGCTGTACCTATGTTATGTTGGAAAAAGTCAGTTATAAATTCCTTTGTTCTAATTATAAATAAATTATCATCCAATAGGCTTTGATTAAATTTCCAATATCCTCGCCCACGTGGAAATTCAGTAAGAGTAATGTATATGCCTATTATATGATGGTCCGACCGCATTCTGTCCCCTATCAACACTTTTTTTTACTTTTGGTGCCAACGAGAATGAGATAAGAAAGAAGTCAAGACGACTAGCTTGATTCAGTCTCCGCCATGTATATCTCACTAGATCAGTATATTTAAGCCTCCATATATCTACTAGTTCTAATGTATCCATGACATTCACAATTTCCTTAAGAGCATGTGGGTGATTGTTTGTGGTGTGATTTCCTTTTCGGTCCATTGAGCTATTTAAAACAGTATTATAATCCCCCACCATAATAATATTGTCTTGAGTTGCTTGCAGGCTTGATAATTTATTATATATATTGTCAAAGAATTGTGGATCATCATTATTTGGTCCGTAAAGGTTAATGAGCCATATCTGTTTATGGTCCAATAACATATTTAAAATAATCCATCTACCTTGCGTATCTATTTGGACAATTTGCACATTCGGATCGAAATTACTATTAATTAATATCATCACCCCTTTTGAATTTCTTTGCCCATGGGAGAAGTATATTTCCCCCCCCATTCTTTTTTCCACGCTACTTCATCTCGAATTGTTGAATGAGTTTCCTGTATACAATAGATATTATATTCCTTCTCTTTGAGCCATGTAAATATTGTTCTTCTTTTGTTATTATCAGCTAAGCCATTACAATTATAACTGGCTATACTTATTTCACCATACACCATAATGAGATACAAGTTTCAAGTCTATTTATCATTATATATGTTTGTAAATTTACCAATAAAAAATAGCGTAATGATTGAGTGTCCATATAGCTGTACCGTGATATTTGCATTGCTACGGAGTAACCCTTCAATTGTTCTCCACTAATTCCCCCGCTAAAGCCCCTCCCCATCCCAAGTTGAGCCGTCATCCCAGTGATCAGCATCCCACCCACGTCCCTCCGTATCCCTAAGGCCCCGAGAGGCCAGGACCCATCCATCGAAAACAGCACACAGTGCCACCCACAAAACAGAAGCAGATTAACCGCCAAAAGCATTTCCAATGCTTTCACCTCTATATATATATATATCTATATAACTATTTTTTTTTAAATTATGCATATCCTATTTTCCATCATTATCAATTAATATGCGTAATAATGTCGGCAGTTCACGCATAGGATTCTAACATATAACCCGGATTGCCATTGTATTACATTTAATTCATTGACAAGCAATTATTATCCTAGCAAATAATTCCCGTGGTCCATCCCATACCCTCCCCCCCAACATCCCCACCCCCCCACAACAGATGCCATACAAGCACACACGCACATACTCACATACTCCAACACACTCAACCCCCCTCCTCCACAATCCACCATAAAATCAGATACTCAACGGCTGTTATATCCCAGAGCCCAACTCGAGAAATAACTTGATCTACGAGTGCACATACAGTTAAAGCTGATTGAGAAAGCATGAAGATTGAGCAGAAATTGATAACAATGTGAGATTTGATTAATCGACTTAATCTATGTCAAGTCCTAGGTGATGGAGATCAGATCCACCCTCTTCACCTGAGACACAAACACTCTGATCCCCTGTTGTAACCACTAGCTGTTACTACTGCTGTTACTACTAGCTGTTACTAATGATGTTACTACTAGCTGTTACTACTGCTGTTACTACTAGCTGTTACTACTGCTGTTACTACTAGCTGTTACTACTAGCTGTTACAACTAGCTGTTACTACTTGCTGTTACTACTAGCTGTTACTATTGCTGTTACTACTAGCTGTTACAACTAGCTGTTACTACTGCTGTTACTACTAGCTGTTACTACTAGCTGTTACAACTAGCTGTTACTACTTGCTGTTACTACTAGCTGTTACTACTAGCTGTTCCTACTAGCTCTTACAACTAGCTGTTACTACTGCTGTTACTACTTGCTGTTACTACTAGCTGTTACTACTGCTGTTACTACTAGCTGTTACTACTAGCTGTTACTACTAGCTGTTCCTACTAGCTGTTCCTACTAGCTGTTACAACTAGCTGTTGCAACTAGCTGTTACTATTGCTGTTACTACTAGCTGTTACTACTAGATGTTACTACTAGCTGTTACTACTAGCTGTTACTATTGCTGTTACTACTTATGTTACTACTAGCTGTTCCTACTAGCTGTTACAATTAGCTGTTACTACTGCTGTTACTACTAGCTGTTACTACTGCTGTTACTACTAACTGTTACTACTAGCTGTTACTACTGATGTTACTACTAGCTGTTACTACTGCTGTTACTACTAGCTGTTACTACTAGCTGTTCCTAATGCTGTTACTTCTAGCTGTTACTACTAGCTGTTACTACTAGCTGTTACTAATGCTGTTACTACTAGCTGTTACTACTAGCTGTTACTACTAGCTGTTACTAGTGCTGTTACTACAAGCTGTTACTACTAGCTGTTCCTACTAGCTGTTACTACTAGCTGTTACTACTGCTGTTACTACTAGCTGTTATACATTATATTTTATAGGCCTTTATACCCACACACGGACACACACACACTGGCTGGAGTGTGGAGGTTCACAATACCTCTAACATTTCGCAATTCACACACATTCCTACTACCTCCACCACCTCCACACAGGCGAGGGACAGGGATAGAAGTGTGCATGTGTGTAGTAGTCTGTGTCTTTTCGGCACTCAGCCAGACTGCCCCCTCACACTCACAGAGAAACCTTCATGATCTCCCAATACAACAACATCAGCCTCGCAGCTTCAGCATTTACATAAGATGAGCAACAGCAAAGACCGTGACTACCCCCTGTCCCTATGAGAGAGAGAGAGAGAATTTAATTGAAATTGAGAGAGAGAGAAGGAGAGAGGAGAGAGAGACAGAGAGAGACAGAGACAGAGAGACAGAGAGAGAGAGAGAGAGAAGAGAGATGAGAGAGAGAGAGAGAGAGAGAGAGAGAGATAATTGTATTCAAATTGAGAGAAAGAGAGAGAGGAGAGAGAGAGAAAGAGATGCTGGAAGAACCATCCTCTTTTGTACCGCAGGTCAGGATCTGTCTCATTGGAACTTTACCACAATCCTATTCAAGATGAGCCATTGGAACTAAGTGTCATTGGAAGGGCCAATGGGTCCAGTAGTAGTGGTGTAACTGACTGATGGAGGAGAGAGCGATAGAGAGCGATAGAGAGAGAGAGAATTTAATTGAAATTGAGAGAAAGAGAGAGAGAAAGGGAGAGAGAGAGAAAGAGCGAAGAGAGCGAGAGAGAGAGAGAGAGCAGAATTAGGGAAATATCCATTAATAATAAAAACTCAAAAGAGAGTGAGAGAGGAGAGAGAGAGAGAGAGAGAGAGAGAGAGAAGAGAGAGAGAGAGAGAGAGAGAGAGAGAGAGAGAGAGGAAGAGAGAGAGAGAGAGAGAGAGAATTGAATTGAAATTGAGAGAAAGAAGAGAGAGGAGAGAGAGAGAGAGAGAGAGAGAGAGAGAGAGAGAAAGAGATGCTGGAGAACACACAGAGATCAAGATGAAACCTCCTCTTTTGTACCACTTCTTTTATCGCAGAATATGTTGCAGGTCAGGATCTGTCTCATTGGAACTTTACCACAATCCTATTCAAGATGAGCCATTGGAACTAAGTGTCATTGGAAGGACCAATG
>NW_028167170.1:0-54637 GCF_964263955.1 Coregonus lavaretus | reverse complement strand
CACAAAATGCAAAATGCCTCACATCTTCTTCAAAATGTAACACTGCATTCAAAATGCCATAAACACATGTCAGAATGAAGCATTTGCATTAAATGGCATACACTTCTTT
The DNA here is from genome assembly GCF_964263955.1 of Coregonus lavaretus. Classification (NCBI taxonomy): domain Eukaryota; kingdom Metazoa; phylum Chordata; class Actinopteri; order Salmoniformes; family Salmonidae; genus Coregonus; species Coregonus lavaretus. Next base: position 54,528 of record NW_028167170.1, on the reverse strand, counting down.
CATAATAGTAAATTTTTGGATATACCATGTAAACACTGTTGTTCTAAATCTAAAGCTCTTTGGTCTTTCATAGGCTTATATCTACATTTCAATACAATGTTCTACAGTGAAAGTAATCTACTGAGAGGGGTAACAAATACACTGTAAACACCAATGCAATGTAGAAACAGAAAATATTTATTAGGCCAAACATTACTGTTGTATACAGTAGCATACAACAAAACCATAAACATATGTAAACCAAAAGTATATTCTTTAGAATACAGTAAAGAACACAATTGTGTGTGTGGGGTCCCGGGGGGGCAGTCCAGGAATTGGTAGGGGGGGGCAGTCACCAGTGCTAAGCTACGCTTCATCTCTTCTCCGGGCTGGGTCTGGCCACAATACTTCGTCCACATCACAAGATACGTTTTCTCTTGCCAAACATCGAGGGAAGTATCTCCTAGCATGGCGTATCCAACCTTGGACAGAGGCAACCTCTATGTCCCCACATGCGTCCTCCATTGCCTGGAGAAGCAGCATGCGGGCATAGGGTTGGCGATCATACACTTTCCAGCGCCAGGCTGAGAAGAATTCCTCTATGGGATTTAGAAAAGGTGAATATGGGGGTAGGTACAAAACTACAAATTGTGGATGGGTGGCAAACCAGTTTTGGACCAGAACAGCCCGGTGAAAACTAACATTGTCCCATATAACCACAAATCTAGCAGGCTCCTGATCTGGATCAGGGACAAGCATTGTGTAAATTGCATCCAGAAAAGTGAGCATATGGCCGGTGTTGTACGGACCCAGTATGGCATTGTGATGGAGGACCCCGTATTTCGCAGATTCTTGACTCTGTCAGAGTTTCTCTCAAATGGCACCTTGTAAAGTTGTTTAATCGTCACTTGGTGCCGTTGGAGGATGCGTTGTATGATCGACAGGCTTACAGCATTGATGTTGTTAAATATGGTGTCATTATTCAAGATATGTTCTCTTATCTCTCAAATCCTAATTGCATTGTTGGCCAAAACCATATTTATAATTGCAGTCTCCTGTACATCTGTAAACAAGCGTCCTCGTCCTCCATGATGTCTTTGCCTTTCCACTCTGTACAAAATTCAAACACAGTATGTGTTCAGCATAGGAACTGTAAACAATGTACACAAAAATGTAGTACAGCATGATAACCAACCTCATTCATTCAATGCAGTGCAGTAAATGGATGGCTTAGAGTTACAAATGTTTATGCAATACTATGCAGTCATACGTATTTTACAGTACATTACTTTAATGCTAAAATAGTCATTAGATAGTTGCATACCTGTTCTCATTTCTGAAGGTTCGAATTATGGACGCCACTGTAAATCGACTCAAGTTGGGCTGGACTCTCAGTCCAGCCTCTCTCATGGTCAAACCGTGGTTGATCACATGATCAACAAGTGTTGCCCTAATCTCATCAGAGATGGCTCTCCTTCCTTCTCTTCTTTGCCCTCGTCCTCTTCTTCCTCTTCCTCTTCCTCCTCCTCTTCCAACTATTCGTCTTTGAATTTGTCCTCGTTGTTGTCCCCTTTCTCTCCCTCCTACTCCTCTTGCTCTCTGTCCATTGTTGGCATCCATTGTTCAAAACAGTCCTATACTACAGTAAAGCAGTGATTGGTTAGTGATCAGTTAAGCAATTAGTGTTTGAACATGTGAGGAGAGTGTGTTTGACCTGGTGAATAAGTGTAGCATTTTGATTGGTTGTGTTTGGAAAAGGAAAGCAAGTCACTTCCTGTTAGATTTTTGTGTTTTAGGTAGAGAATTGTGTGTAGTGTTTTGAAAAAATACAACAAAGGTCTTCGGCCTCAACATGTCACCTCTTTTATAAAGGAGTAATGAAGCCATTGATGCCAATGAATTCATGAAAATGCATTACTTTTTAATTACAAATGAATTTCCACCAAGCTGCAAATGATTAACCTCAACTATGGCTCTCTCCTCTTGCTCCTCTCCCACATACTGCACAGAATTTCATATGCTTCTCTGAAATCCTCCGATTACTCACTATCTGGAAAGATGCATTGTTAACCTTAAGGAGTTGAAGACTAGGCATAGCTGAAAACGGACATTCTTTACACATTGACACCAGTGATTCATACTCCCTTCATGGTCAATGATTTCAGGCAATTAAGATATCATCAGTACATTGCTCAGGATAGCCGCTCAGTGGATTACTCTACTGAGGGTTTGATAATGTGCTATATCCGACTGACAACAGACCCATTATTCTAACAGTTTAGAATGAGGTGCAATTTGTTTTATGGTTCCTCTGTATGCCCATCGGAGTGGAGCCAAATCACACCTGTCTAAAAGCAACTCATGAGGTCCATGATAAGTTGACGACCCTCATTTTTTATGCAGACTAAAGGCTACATCATGTCAAACAAATTACTGGTATTCTCCAATAAAATCAAATTGGATGTGTAGGCTTATCTGTAAAGTTCATGTGTTTTTCACATATTGGGGGCATTTCATAATTGAGAAATGTAACAGCGATACTATACTGTACGTTCAATTAAAAAGTCTCTGGGTAATACAAACACAATTTCTCCCCAGTCTGACTAAAATTGATTTCATAGGCCTTATCTGCTGCCTGAAATAATCAGTGGTGCTTGCTCAAAGTCTATATGGTAAAGCAACGGGCCAACTTATTTCACAATTGTATCATCTTTCAATAGTGAAACATAATGCTCTCTGTGCATTAAAAGCATTTTGCTGTCACTCAAAAGAGATGCCTTTGTTTTTCTCCTGCAGACCCAATACATCAGTGGTTTTTCCAATTAGCCTTCCTCTCAGTGCACGTCCTCCCAGTCCATCGGTGTCTGGCCACAGTTGTGTCAGCTCCCTCTGTGCACCTCTATCCTGGGGTTGCTCTCTATTGCTGCCTGCTACACAAAATGTCAATGTGCAGTTGACCGTTCCGGCATGTGTCCTGTCAGCCGTGGTGACAAGTAGCCATTTTTGTGACTTCCCCCTCCTGCTCTGGGCAACGCCCTCGGGGGTGGAACTACACTGAACAAAAATATCAACGCAACATGTAAAGTGTTGGTCCCATGTTTAATGAGCTGAAATAAAAGACCCCGGAAATGTTCAATATGCACAAAAAGCTTATCTCAAAATGTGTGCACAAATTTGTTTACGTCCCTCTTAATGAGCATTTCTCTTTTGCCAAGATAATCCATCCACCTGACAGGTTTGGCATATCAAGAAGTAGATTAAAAAGCATGATCATTACACAGGTGCACCTTGTGCTGGGAACAATAAAAGGCCACTCTAAAATGTGCAGTTTTCAACTGTACCGGACAGATGGCAGACAGCGTGTATTGCGCCTGTGTGGGCAGACGGTTTGCTGATGTCAACGTTTGTGAACAGAGTGCCCTGTGGTGGATATTGGCAGGAACTGGAACACGCTGTCATACACGTCAATCCAGAGCATCCCAAACATGCTCGATGGGTGACATGTATGGTGAGTATGCAGGCCATGGAAGAACTGGGACATTTTCAGCTTCTTGGAATTGTGGACAGATCCTTGCTACATGGGGATGTGCATTATCATGCTAAAACATGAGGGTTTTGCGGCAGATGAATGGCACAACAATGGGCCTCAGGATCTCGTCACGGTATCTCTGTGCATTCAAATTTCCATTGATAAAATGCAATTGTGTTCATTGTCCGTAGCTTATACCTGCCCATACCATAACCCCAGCAACTTCACACAGCCATTGAGAAGGAGTGGGACAACATTCCACAGGCCACAATCAACAGCCTGATCAACTCTATGCGAAGGAGATGTCGCGCTGCATGAGGCAAATGGTGGTCACACCAGATACTGACTTGTTTTCTGATCCACACCCCTACCTTTAAAAAAAAAGGTATCTGTGACTAACAGATGCATATCTGTATTGCCAGTCATGTGAAATCCATAGATTAGGGCCTAATTAATTTATTTCAATTGACTGATTTCCTTATATGAACTGTAACTCAGTAAAATCGTTGAAATTGTTGAATGTTGCGTTTATATTTTTGTTCAGTGTAACTAGCACTTTTCCTCCCCCTCTCAACCGCCCCCTGTTTATATCTTCCACTAATAGATTGTAGTGTAAAGGAGAAAAATATTATTCATATATGTAGAGTATACAAAGAAGAAGATGCGATGCCCTAGGCTACCACTGAGTCAAACAATCAACATGTTGGCCGCTCAAATGACTGATAACTGTTGATTGGGATTTTCTGTCCAATTGGATTATGGTCACTATTTCTCACCTTCACAGAAGCGTTCTTATTCTAGATAGGTTCTTAAAGTAAGGCCATACACATTTACTTAAATGTTGAACGGATTCCCCTCTTCAATTTAATAAAAATAAAAAAAAAAAAAATATCTGAAAAAGTGATCCTGAGGCCCATTGTACTGAAAAAGTGCACGATTAGAGGATGCTTCCAGTAAAGAGATACACAACTTCCTCTTGGATTATGGCTGAATTATGCCTCTTTTAGCATCCCCAAGAGGCTATCATCTCTTAAAGTTGGTTGCCAGGTGTTGAACTAAGGTCACTATAGTATTTTAACAAGAAGGTCCACTTCTTGATTTGTATTTGCTTGCCACACAATCTGTTAAACATTTATTTACATTTGTATGGCCTAAATACTGAAAAAATTAACTAGGAATCTGTCTCATTCCATTATTTGTTGTGAACAGTTATTTGACTTATTAGTCCAAAAATAGTTCTGACATTAAATGTGACATTTTGAGTATGACCCACTTCTGATGTATTCCTGATCGGTCCTTATACTAAAGTCAGTTGTAGAGATTTAGATTTAGTGAATAGCGTATCGCCCATCCTAAATTTGAACATTTTCCAAAATCACATCTTTAATTTTCTCAGTGCATCTTGTGACCTCAGGGTATAAAAAAGGGTTGGAATTCTGTGAAACCAGCCAACATGGACAGGAATGACTGTGAGTTGAAAGGAGACAGCCTTTGACTGTGAGTATGTATCAGATGGCCTTTGTGCTCTAAGCACACCAGATGATAAATCTTTTAGCTGCCCTTTCCAGGACAGATTATCACATTGGTCATTTATTTCTCTGATTTATTGAACTCCAGCAACACTGGGACACTTCTCCTAATGAAACCTCACAATTGAAGTCATTAGACTTTCACACAATCAGGTGTTTACCTACCCTGTTTAGGTCAACAGTGGTCGTGTATGAGTCATACGAGGCATACTACAGTAACTTACTTTAATTGATCTGATTCGGACAATTTTCAGATATTCTCTTTTTTTCCCATGCCAAATCAGGCCAGTTCCATGATTGTGTTTGCCAACATCTGCAGCGAGTGTCTTCTGTACCTGATAACAGCAATACCTTCCCTGTGTCCACAAAGATGCAGAGGTCGATATGATGTATGTGTCGTGACCATCTTTGTATCTGTGCCATTATAGCGGCTTTGACAGCATGGCAAGTGCCATTGAGGCTATCTCCATTTTGAAGTAGGACATTTTCTTCTTCACGATTGGCTGATCCCTCCTGATGACCCGGTTGGACGTGACTCCAACAGGGTCACCAGGAAGGATCAGCCAATGAAGCTGGAAGTCCCACCCAGTTGACTACATTAAAATGATGGAAGCCCTCAATGGCGCTGCACATGCTAAGACGGCCTTTTGGCCACTAGATGTCTCTATCATTCATTATGACCATGACCTTCAAGTCTGCCACGGCCTTTTAGAGCAGTTTGACACTGAAACCCAGCGGCCAGAGACAACAGCTTATACAATGAGCCTGAAGGACAGTTTCATGAGTCCCAGAGGAATTCTGAACATATGCCTCTGTAGGGTGGCTGAAGGAGCATTGTGATCTACAGATCTTCTACTCTACTCTAGAACATTGGTAATGCTGGCTCTTTGATTGGGTCATTTTCCCATCAAAGAGCCATTTCGCTAGCCTGACTACCCACCCACCATGGCTCTGGCCCAACGCCACGCCCACTTGCGTTTCTTCTCTACCACGAGTCTGGATTTGTTTTCCTCTCCGACGTCTTCTAGCGATCACATTCTGACCATTCTGATTGGTCCAAGAAACCGACAGGTTGGGCCAACATGATTCATAAATCACGTCACTGGCTTGTATACTCTGATTGGTTAGAGACGATCCAATTGCTCATGACTTTGTTTTGTACAATGGCCCACATTTTCTCGTCAGGCAACCATTTCACTACCTTTCGCTCTTCTCTGCTTCTCTCAACCCCATATCTCTCAGTATGAGATGGTGACACACACACACACACCATTTACATAATATACATAATATATCACAAACAGTGGTTGTTGCACATGCACATGTACAGACACAATCTGCGGGTTGGTGTATGACAAAGCTCTGGACCATGTGACACTGATAAGGAGTGACTGGCTCCTGTCGCCCAGCCATGTCACACAGACAAAGGTAGACCCCATGCTCTCACAGAAACAGGAGTGGGGTGGCCAGGAAGCAGCACTTTTCCCCCCTGAAATCAGCAGCCCCCCCCCCCTTACCAAACACTCTGATCCTTTGAGAGTCAGTACTGAATCACCACACACAGACAGTATCATTAGCGTATGAAACTGGTCTACGAAGAGTGGTCCAACACTCAGCTAAGTAATTACCAAGATACACTACATGACCAAAAGCATGTGGATATCTGCTCGTCAAGCATCTCATTCCAAAATCATGGGCATTAACATGGAGTTGGTCCCCCATTTGCTGCTATAACAGCCTCCATTCTTCTGGGAAGGCTTTCCACTAGATGTTGAAACATTGCTGCGGGGATTTGCTTCCATTCAGCCACAAGAGCATTAGTGAGGTCGGGCACTGATGTTAGGCGATTAGGCCTGGCTCGCAGTCGGTGTTCCAATTAATCCCAAAGGTGTTCGATTGGGTTGAGGTCAGGGCTCTGTGCAGGCCAGTCAAGTTCTATCTCGACAAACCATTTCTGTATGGACCTCACTTTGTGCACAGGGGCATTGTCATGCTGAAAGGTGAGGAATCCCCTTTAAGAGGAATAAGTAACGTGTTCTAGTCTATGTCTGCATTGCAACTAGCACCCTATTCCCTTTCTAGTGCACTACTTTTGACCAGGGCTCATAGGGAATAGGGTGCCATTTGGGAGACAGCCATGTTTGTTGAATCCCGGGTTCACCAGGTCCCAAGTGCACTTCAAAGCATCACTACTTACCACCTGATAGAGGGAGGTGACCAACACCCCTAGTGTGGCAAAGATCATCCCCAGGAGGTTGAACTTCACATCATAGTAGGAGTTCAGGATCACACCTAATGTTATGGGCACCTAGTAGTGGGAAAAGACAGACACATCAGGTAAATAGCGTTACCGTAACTGTAATCATAAAAATTCATGAAAAAAGTTTGGGTTAGGCATTAGGGTTAGTGTGTGGTTAGGGTTAAAGGGATACTTCGGGATGTTGGCAATGAGGCCCTTTATCTACTTCCCCGGAGTCAGATGAACTCCTGGATACCATTTGTATGGCTAATGCATGCAGTTTGAAGGAAGTCGCTAACTAGCATTAGCGCAATGACTAGAAGTCTATGGATATCTGCTCGTGAAAGTACCTCTAATGTCCTTCATACTGGACACAGAGATTTTCTGACTTTGCCAGCTAGTGACCACTCTGCAGAGCTGCCTCCAGTATATCGATCATCTCTATTCATTGTAGAGCGTAATCCCTGTACATTTTTGTGGGAATGACATTGGAACTACGGAACATAATTTATTTAGTTGTGATCATATTACCAATTTCTGGGTGGTTATGATTTATTATTTTCAAATTATATTATTATTGCCAATTTCACATAGGTCGTCAAATTTGGTTTATTCCAAGATGGTCAAAAATGTATTTGTATTAACCAAATTCTTCATACACAAATACAGATTTTTGAAGGCTACCCCCTTATTTATTTTTGAAAGACAGCTTGATATTTTTTTGCAATCATTAAGATTGGTTAAAAACAAACATGACCGGAAACTCACTGCTACCTTTGAAACATACATATGTCTAATTTTATGTATATAAGACCTCTGTGATGTTTGTAAAAGTTTGTTTTCTTAAACCTGTGTGCTTGATTATGTACTTTGCTAAATGTTCATTTTGAATGTATAATTCAACTTCGGTATATGTTTGTACAATTAGAAAAGTATTTAATTTTTAAACAAAAAAAAGTCATCTCAATAAATGCCAATCTGACCATTCTGTATGGAATGCTAGCTACATTGTAGCAGGCAGCAGCATTGGTACATTGTAACCACTACATACCAAAGTCAATTTGATCTTGGTGGAGAATGTCTTCTTGTAACACAGTCTGTATGACAATGATCACAGGAGTTGTCATCGCTTTGGCCAGCTGGTAAGTGCCAATGGTGTTGTTTTGTAAGGACATATTGGTGAAAGCCACAGAAGCTGAGAGCGAGCCAGATAATTTTGGTGGCAAATATGTCCATCTTCTGGCATACCCATAGTCCAAGCCATGTCACCACGAAATGGATCAGCGTTAGTCATGTTTGGGAAGCCATAGTGAACATAGATCCATTTGTTGATGAAAACGATGCATATCGACGACAGAAAATTGGCCAATAATCCAATGACGAGGCGGCTGTTCGAGAAAAGGTGTGAAAGTCGGTTAGCCATGGTCCTCTTGATAACCGTCCTGTAAAATCTACCTATAGGGTTCAGTAGTACTGTATAGTATGAAGCTAGCTTGCTAATGTAAACCAACAAATTCAAGTAAAAATGTCTACCCTCTGCCAGTTGTGCAACGCTTTCATACTTTTCCCATCGCATGTTGATCATATAGGGAAAAAAAAAGAGCCTGGCTGCAACTTAACGGGAGTAGTGACGTCAGATGAAGTGACCTTTACTTCCGTTTTTTCTGCGAAGAGAACTAGCCACGTCAGTGCCCTACAGCGCATCCCCGTGGAGACTTTGGAAAGTTGAAGGCGATAACCTAAACTATTTATTCTAGACATATACAAGGTCTCTCAAACCTTCCTTATACTCTTCTAGATTCAGATACGGATTTGCATCCAGCCTGTGCACGGCCCAAAGACAAACAATATTTCAGTCAAGTCACTTTTATTGTATACGAAAATGCAGAAAATCATTCACTCCATTACATAAAATTTGGCAAAAAAAATAAAAAGAACACAAAAAAGAAAAGAAAACAAATGTCCAGGTGGGGTGTATTTATGGTTGGATCTCGTACCCCAGCGGGTCCAGACTCTTATCCAATAAGAGAAGAGACGACTCCCTCATCTTCTGAAGGAACTTCCTCAGCTCATCTTTGGAGAACACCTGAGACAGAGAGAGAGAAGAGACAGAACATAGTTAGCAAAAAGAAGAGGATGGGAAAGTAGAAGAGTGGAAGAGGAGACAGCAATACAGTGACAGGGAGAGATGCTGTGAGATGGTGTTGTATTGAGCTATAATGCTGTGAGATGGTGTTGTATTGAGCTATAATGCTGTGAGATGGTGTTGATATTGTATTGAGCTATAATGCTGTGAGATGGTGTTGATATTGTATTGAGCTATAACGCTGTGAGATGGTGTTGATATTGTATTGAGCTATAATGCTGTGAGATGGTGTTGATATTGTATTGAGCTATAATGCTGTGAGATGGTGTTGATATTGTATTGAGCTATAATGCTGTGAGATGGTGTTGTATTGAGCTATAATGCTGTGAGATGGTGTTGTATTGAGCTATAACGCTGTGAGATGGTGTTGTATTGAGCTATAACGCTGTGAGATGGTGTTGTATTGAGCTATAACGCTGTGAGATGGTGTTGATATTGTATTGAGCTATAATGCTGTGAGATGGTGTTGATATTGTATTGAGCTATAACGCTGTGAGATGGTGTTGTATTGAGCTATAACGCTGTGAGATGGTGTTGATATTGTATTGAGCTATAATGCTGTGAGATGGTGTTGATATTGTATTGAGCTATAACGCTGTGAGATGGTGTTGTATTGAGCTATAACGCTGTGAGATGGTGTTGATATTGTATTGAGCTATAATGCTGTGAGATGGTGTTGTATTGAGCTATAATGCTGTGAGATGGTGTTGATATTGTATTGAGCTATAATGCTGTGAGATGGTGTTGATATTGTATTGAGCTATAACGCTGTGAGATGGTGTTGTATTGAGCTATAACGCTGTGAGATGGTGTTGATATTGTATTGAGCTATAATGCTGTGAGATGGTGTTGATATTGTATTGAGCTATAACGCTGTGAGATGGTGTTGTATTGAGCTATAACGCTGTGAGATGGTGTTGATATTGTATTGAGCTATAATGCTGTGAGATGGTGTTGTATTGAGCTATAATGCTGTGAGATGGTGTTGATATTGTATTGAGCTATAATGCTGTGAGATGGTGTTGATATTGTATTGAGCTATAACGCTGTGAGATGGTGTTGATATTGTATTGAGCTATAACGCTGTGAGATGGTGTTGATATTGTATTGAGCTATAACGCTGTGAGATGGTGTTGATATTGTATTGAGCTATAATGCTGTGAGATGGTGTTGTATTGAGCTATAATGCTGTGAGATGGTGTTGATATTGTATTGAGCTATAATGCTGTGAGATGGTGTTGATATTGTATTGAGCTATAACGCTGTGAGATGGTGTTGATATTGTATTGAGCTATAACGCTGTGAGATGGTGTTGATATTGTATTGAGCTATAATGCTGTGAGATGGTGTTGATATTGTATTGAGCTATAATGCTGTGAGATGGTGTTGTATTGTATTGAGCTATAATGCTGTGAGATGGTGTTGATATTGTATTGAGCTATAATGCTGTGAGATGGTGTTGATATTGTATTGAGCTATAACGCTGTGAGATGGTGTTGTATTGAGCTATAACGCTGTGAGATGGTGTTGATATTGTATTGAGCTATAATGCTGTGAGATGGTGTTGTATTGAGCTATAATGCTGTGAGATGGTGTTGTATTGAGCTATAATGCTGTGAGATGGTGTTGTATTGAGCTATAATGCTGTGAGATGGTGTTGATATTGTATTGAGCTATAATGCTGTGAGATGGTGTTGATATTGTATTGAGCTATAATGCTGTGAGATGGTGTTGATATTGTATTGAGCTATAATGCTGTGAGATGGTGTTGATATTGTATTGAGCTATAATGCTGTGAGATGGTGTTGTATTGAGCTATAACGCTGTGAGATGGTGTTGATATTGTATTGAGCTATAATGCTGTGAGATGGTGTTGTATTGAGCTATAATGCTGTGAGATGGTGTTGTATTGAGCTATAATGCTGTGAGATGGTGTTGTATTGAGCTATAATGCTGTGAGATGGTGTTGTATTGAGCTATAATGCTGTGAGATGGTGTTGTATTGAGCTATAACGCTGTGAGATGGTGTTGATATTGTATTGAGCTATAATGCTGTGAGATGGTGTTGATATTGTATTGAGCTATAATGCTGTGAGATGGTGTTGATATTGTATTGAGCTATAATGCTGTGAGATGGTGTTGATATTGTATTGAGCTATAATGCTGTGAGATGGTGTTGATATTGTATTGAGCTATAATGCTGTGAGATGGTGTTGTATTGTATTGAGCTATAACGCTGTGAGATGGTGTTGATATTGTATTGAGCTATAATGCTGTGAGATGGTGTTGATATTGTATTGAGCTATAATGCTGTGAGATGGTGTTGATATTGTATTGAGCTATAATGCTGTGAGATGGTGTTGATATTGTATTGAGCTATAACGCTGTGAGATGGTGTTGATATTGTATTGAGCTATAATGCTGTGAGATGGTGTTGTATTGAGCTATAATGCTGTGAGATGGTGTTGATATTGTATTGAGCTATAATGCTGTGAGATGGTGTTGTATTGAGCTATAATGCTGTGAGATGGTGTTGTATTGTATTGAGCTATAACGCTTCATCAGCACTGATGTGAAAGAACTGGACAGGTGTCAGATGACGTGGAAGAGAGGAAGCCACACTAGACTATTAGGTGAATCTCAATAGTGTTTCCTTGAAGTCACAGTAGACTTGAGAAGCAGATGGTGGCAGACAAAGGAAAGGAGACAGAGAGGGGAGAGGATGAAGCCACTGTAGACTGAATTGAGATGCCCTCAGCCCAGGTCAGACTCCAGCGCAGACCATAGAAATATAATTTCTAGACTACAGTACAGACCTCATAGAGGCGGTGTTGGTCTGAGGCGATGATATCAGCCAGTCTGAGACTCTCCTGGTGGCGTTGTGTTCTCTGCAGTACTGTCTGCAACAGGAAGGACATCATGGGCAGACAGAGTCTACGGAGCAGCACCATCTGGTGGCCTCTCTCTGGGTCCTCCTCCGTATCCTGGAATAGAACAAGTGGTAGAAGTAATAATGTGTACCTAGAAATAACACAGTTGTACTGGAGACAGAGCTAATACAGGCTCAAACGCTAACCTAGCGCTGAGCCCTCACGCCACCAATCACTAACGGTAATACTCAGATACAGACAGACACACACCTCTCTGACGTCGACCATCCAGCCCCCGTCCACAAACAGCAGGACGTTGTAGATTCTCTCCTTCACGTCTTCAGTCAGAGCCTCCAGACGGCCGGTCCAGTTGTCGTGTTCCATCTACAGGAGAGGAGGTCACACTTTAACACACCTTTTTTTTTTAAATTTAGTCAATAGGCTGTTACGCTAAATAATAGCGTTGCTAGCATTAGCGTTCTTCGTCTGATCCAGGACCAGTTACACTAACAAATTAAAACTCCTCACCAGTTCTACCGTAACACAGAGACTGATCTGGGATCAGAGTGTATTGTGTACCTGGTACTCCTTCTCCTTCATCTCGAAGGCCACCTTCTCAGTGAACTTGGCCTGGGCCGGGGGGGCTGGGCTTCTGAGGGGGGGAGTTCATGTGATGGAACCACTCATTGAACGCCTCATGAGCTTCCTGGGGGGGGTAACACACACACACACACACCTTATACAACTACAGGAGTCCCCTCTAAAAACGTTTAATAAACAGACGAGTCAATCACAGTGCTGCGAGAGCTTGTCCCCTCACCAGGTAAGCGCGGATACACAGGTGTTCCCTGATGGCGTTCTCATCCTCTGCAGGAAGGGGCGTGTCCAGGCCTAGCTCCTCCCACTGGCTGTATATCTCCCTCATTGAGTCCTCTGGGACCTTACCAAACACCTCCTTGGCTGCATCGTGTTTCTTAGAGGCTGGAGGAGATGAGAGAGAGAGGAGAGATAGCAATGGGTCAACAGCATGGTTGAAAAAGAGGGAGATTTTCAAAAGGTAGCCAATACAATGCAATGTTTGTATGGGCATGTGATCTGTTTCAGAACCGTGAGTGTGTGTGTAACGTACCCAGGAACTTCCTCATGATGGCGTTGCTCTGTTTGAGGGCCTCAGCTCTCTGGGCGGGGTCAAACACCAGCCAATCAATAGGCCCTTTTCACGATGACGTCATCTAACTTCCGCCTTTCCGCGTAGCAGGTTAACTTCACTTCCGTTCGCCCGTAACCTGAGACTTCTCAACGAAAATACAACTGTTGACCACTAACTAGCAAGCTAGCTACTTGAAGAAATTCCAAAAGGTACGTTTAAGTTAAATTAGTAAAGTTAAGAGTAATAATGTTTACGTATATGCAATGGTTTGTAACTTGCTAACGTTATTGTTAATTCATAATTGTTCACTGCCTTAGTTACTTAAAAGTGGGCTAACGTTAGCTAACAACAACTTAGTACCAGATACCGATAACGTTAAAAGGTAGCGTTACATTGCTGCCTGGCTGTAATGTAACACGTTTACTTAGCTAGCTATCTAACCCTTTGTTAGGCAGTTAGTTTATTCATGAATGTATAGTAACTCACCTATTCAAATGCTGTTGTGCATGATAGCTAGATAAATATTGATTCCTGGTCAAAGCTGAATGTTAATTTAGCTGTTTCTTTTCTCCCGGTGTCTGTATCGCAACAGTATCCCATCCAACACCGAAGCATGGCACAATCTTCGAGAAGATGCTATTGCAGTGTACCATTTTGTTCAAACAACAAACAGAAATTCCCGTATCTGAGTTTTCACGATTTCCCTGTTGATGGAGAAATACGTGCCCGTTGGGTGAGGGCGATCAGGAGAGATGAGGGACCAAGTTTTAAGATTCTTCGTGGGAGACTTCTTCGTTCTTTGTTTGCAGTCAGCACTTTCCCCCTGAGGATAGATACACATCGGCCAGTGGACGGATCCGTATTAAACAGGGATCAGTGCCGTCTAGATTCCACTGGAATGATTGGGGTAAGGATAGGTAGACAGCGTTAAACGTAATACTACTGTAATCCAATAATATATTACTTGTACAAAATGTTTAATAATTTAATCCTGATGCAATATAGCTGCTACATTTTGTCATTTTAGGGACTGAAAAGTGATTACCAAAATGTATCATGACAAGCATATGGTTCATTTCACACATATAGGAGGCGGCTCACAAGCTCGGGAGTCAGTTTACCAGCGAGCAAGAAAGCGTCTTGGTGTTGCTGTCCTGGATGATTCTGATCATGAGATGCCTGACAGCACAGAGGGTGCTTTGCCTGCAGTGACAAACGATCACGACTATGCCTGCCGTCCTTCTCCTGGTTAGTATTACAAATAAGAGTAACCATGTATCTGTTTGGCAAAAAAAGTAAAAGTATATGGCAGTTAAGTAAAAATACTATTTTATACTACGATTTGGAGTAACTGGTCTCTCTGTGAAAAGACTTGGCGTTTTAAACCTCATCCATCTTAGAAGCTTCTTCAGTTTTATTTATTGAAAATGGGATGGGATAGATGAGTAATAACTAACCTACCAACATGTATGCTTTTTCTTCCCCTTAAGGTAAACTGGACAGTGCTACTCAAAGAATTCGAGAGTTGGAGCTGCAAGTGTTGTCCCTAGAAATTGAGATCCAGCACCTGACAGTTAAGAAGCAGCATCCACTCCTTTTTAATTTTTGTGTCACAGATGAGGACTATCGCTACTACACACGATTCAGCTCAAAGGAGGTCTTCACTGTGTTTTGGGATTCTGTTTATCCCTCTGCTTCACGGCTTGTATACTGGTCTAAGGCACAGCAAACGGCACATGTGACACCTAGCCCTCACCGAAAACTTCCACTTATTGATGAACTATTTATGTTTCTGTGTCGTGTTGCAGCTGGGCTTCAGGAGAAAACCTTGTCTACCATCTTTGAGGTCAGCCTGTCCACAGTTAGCCGCATCATTTTAACATGGACTAGCTACCTTTACCAGGTTCTTGGCTCACTGCCGGTGTGGATGACAAGAGAGCAGGTGCAGGCCACAATGCCTGATAAGTTCAAGCTCTACTGCCCTCAGGTGAGAGTTATAGTAGACTGCACCGAGATCCGCTGTGAAACACCATCCTCCCTCTCACTACAGTCAGAAACCTTTTCGAGCTACAAAAATCACACCACCTTTAAAGGGCTGATTGGTGTAGCTCCATGTGGTGTTATCACATTTGTATCAAAGCTCTACACAGGCTCCATCTCCGACATGGAAATAACACGGAAATGTCAGATCTTGCATTTACTTCAGCCCGGAGATGAATTAATGGCGGACAAGGGTTTCCTGATCGAGAGGATGTTGTCAGAAGTGGGGGCAACACTCGTCATCCCTCCACTGAAAAAATCTCCTCAGCTCAGCAGGGAGGACACTCTTAAGACCCAGGCCATCGCCCGGCTGAGGATTTTAGTCGAGAGGGCCATACGGAGGGTGAAGGAGTACCATATCTGGGATGGGCTTGTTCCTCTTTCCACAGTGGGTTCAGTGAATCAGCTGTGGGCCATCTGCTGCCTCATGTCGAACTATCAGGGTAAGCTAGATGGGCTGTAAATAGAAGTACTTTTATATTACTGTATTGTATGTACAAAAAAATGTAAATATGAATTAACTTTGTTGGTAATTTAATTGATCTAATGTTATACTGTATGTTTTTGTTAAGGGTAATAACTTTTTCATAGCTATTAATGAACCTAATGTGATATATTGTAAAAATATCCAACTATTAACCATGTTATGTGCTTATGTGTCATGGCACTGATGGAACTATTAAATATATGTTTGCTTCCAATCCTTTTTGATTTTGGTAAGAGCATTTACAACATCGCAATCCTTTTCAAAATTTGTATTTCAATACATAGATATACAGTATATAACACAATTAAGTTCATTTGCAGTTAAAGAAAAACATGTCGACATTTACATCACAATCCTTTTCAAAATGTGTGTTTCAGTACATAGGAGATATACAGTATATGACAAGTTAATTTGCAGTTAAAGAAAAAAATGTCAAAGGTTCACCTTCCACATTTACCTTAACACTATTTACACAAAATTCTGCCTTATGTTTTATAACTTAAGAAGACATCCATGTAGATGTTATAATAGAAATGATCAATCTTCTGTCGCATTGAGTGGATAATCTCCTCATCCCTAAAGATTCTCTCAACTGTGAAGTCAGTGCGGGTATCTGTAATGAAGTCACACCACTGAAGTCCGCTTAAGGCGAGTTGGCCTTGAACCTGATAGTAGTATTTGTGGCTCTTCTTAAGGCAGGCCTGGCCTTTAACTGTGATCAGGTGTTTAACTTGGGTAACATTTTCAACATCGCAACTCTTAACCTCAGCAAGACCAAATGGTGGTGCTTCTGTTGGGCAGAAGACTTTAGCATCCGGGCTGGCTGCAAGGTGAGGTGAATCAGGGTGGATGATGACCCCGCATTGTTTCAGAGAGACATCACAAAAATCAGAATATTGCCTCAGTATCTCAGGTTCCAGATCCAACCCTCTTCTCATAGCAGCTGTCTGAGGAGTTCCTCTCAGAATGCGGGTTGCCAAAGCCTTGGCAGACAACTCCCCACGAACATGGCATATTTCACGGAATCTGCTGGCTGTCAGTCGGGGTTTGCGTACCTGGCTCCACAGCTGGCATTCTGACTGCATTCTTGTTTCTGCTTCAATAGCAGCAGACATCTCCTCTGACACAATCAGGCTGTCCAAATGACATTGTTGTATGTAGTTGGGCTCAAAATCAATGGGAAATTTAAAGTTGTAACCTTCAATAGGCAACTGAGGAAACTCACTGGCACCAGGGTGTTTAATAATATCTCTACTTAATTCTAGAGGGCACTGGTAAGAAAGCACAGACCCAAATGGCACAGGGCCAAATTTAGAGTCCACCAAATTAAGGCCCTCAAGCCCGTGCAGCAATTTGCAAATCCCTGGTTGTGGACGGATGTCTTTCAGTTTCTCAGCACTGGCCATGACGTGAGGATCCGGAATAGGCCCTGGCATGAAAGTGAGATATGTCAAGTTTAGATTTCATTAAATGCCACCTTATCTTTTTCACTAAAAAAGACAACCACACTCATCCAGTCTCGTACATGCTTCTAATACAAATAAAAAAATATCCACTGAAAGTCTATATAAAAAGTAACAAATAATAATCACTTTTATGTTTGTATTATTTTAGAAATGCACTAAAGTCTTTGTGCTCTAGTACAGGCGGGGGCTCATTCAGACTCACCATCATAGGCTCGGTACAGTGTGCACTTCACTCCAGCTCTGACACTTGTTTTTTTCTTAGCCGCTGGTTTACACACCGCCATATCATTGGTGGCCTCTGGTACAATTCCCTGTGATATAATAATGATGAACAATACATTGTCAAAAGTCAATACAAACTGCAAAGTTCTGCATCAGTGTAACAAATAATATCTGACCTGTGTCCTAGGCCGGTGCCAGGTCTGCAGTGCGCTGGTGCATGACAGAGGCAATGGCACTGTCTTAAAGCCCATGGTAACATAGTGAGCACTTTGAAAAAGAAGTGCTACTATGTGATTACATAGTGCTTTCCCAGCAGAGCAGGAACATGACATGTGATTGAGTACCACAGGAACCTCTGCAGAGTCTAGTGTAACCTGTTCATAGAGACATAACAATTAGTGCTGTACTTACAAAACATTTTTTCTGCGTTTCATTATAAACTACTGTACACAATTTTCAAAACCCAATTTCTTTTTTTAATTAAGAAAAATTGGCTGTTCTGAAACCTTTGACAAGTAGTGCCAACACTTATCGAAAATTTGAACATTTTGAGTTATCACAGAATCTTTCCCAGTCTTTATTGCCGTCAACAACCCACATCGGTTTGTAAGAATTTCGTTGTGTATTAAGTTTAATGATACAAAATCAGAGCTCAGACTGAGAAACAAACTGATCCACAGTGGAACTTTGTGGAATCATTCTTATTAAATCTGCAACCGCAGCAAAACACAACAAAAAGAAAACTTATCTATCTTACCCTATCTTATCATAATGTTAGAGAACTGTTTATCTGAGAAACCTGAAGCCGATGAGCCTCCTCATTTTTCTTCATGGACCTGTAACATCGCCCTCTCACTGTCACCTCACCGTTAACTACACTTGAGACTGTTTCAATACAGTGATTGGGAGAAAGGGCGCAGCATTAGCCATTAATACATTACTGACTCTTATCTTACGGTCGATACAAACAGCAGTAATATTAAAAAGAGGCTGCAAAACAGAAACTCGTCAGCTCATAACCTTCGCTAGCATAGGGCTAATTTAAGCTAAATAAAGATAAACACGTACCTTCATAATCAAACAGGTAACCTTCAACGAAGAACTTGTAGCCTTTATCAAGCTTCGATCTTGAAGTAAGGGACCACTTGTCAGCAAGTCGTTCTACGTCGTTAAGTCGTATTGGTGGCAGATGTGAAAGGGACTGGGTGAACTCCATAATGATGTGCTACTAGCTAAGCGTTCCTAAGCGACACCGGATGTAAACATAACCTGCATCGCGGCAGAACGGAAGTTGTCTGACGTCACGTGAAAAGGGCCCATTGGAGGGTTCCATCTACTAAAGATGCGCGGGAAAAAATATGTTATGTCAAGGTCTTTGTTTTGCTAACGTTAGCGGCCTTGTGAACATTAGCTATATATATATTTATTTATTTTCTCCGATAGCTGAGTGTACACGGACAGAAATGGACTCCAAATACCCACATCTGGTAACTATGTATTTTCGTTGTAACTAACTAGCTAGCTAAGGAACGAAGAAGCTACGTTTTGCTAGCAAACAAACGTTACATAATAATGTACCGTATGCAGTGAAAAACTAGCTAACGTTAGCTACCTGACTGACTTTAGTTAGCTAACTTGTTAGCTATCCCAGCTGACAATCACTCATGCAAAATGTCAATCTATCTTTTTCACAGGCGAGACCTCAGAAGAAGCTCCGTAAAGTGAGGTAAGAAACCTCTTCTAGGGAACTTGGTATAGTGATAAATAGTAATGGCGAACTTTTGTAGGCACTAACTCTGCCATGGTTCGTTCGTTGGACAAAGCCTATGAGGAAAATAAATGCGTTTTTGGATTAACGCCGAAAATCAGGTCTGTGTTAAACACAAGTTTAGGAGATATAATACGTTTGGTTCTATGAGATAATCTTCATCAGCTGACGTCACTTTTTGTGAGTTACATTGAATTTATGTAATCATTAAAATCACGATGGCTTCGTAATTAATACAGCTAATGTTCGCATAGAATAAAACGTATAAAATCTCCTAAACCTGTGTTAACCTCAGACCGTAGTGCCTGGACACAGCCCTTAGCCGTGGTATATTGGCCAAATACCACAAACCCCAGAGGTGCCTTATTGCTATTATAAACTGTTTACCAACGTAATTAGAGCAGTACAAATCTGTTTTGGCTGTACCCATGTTATACGGTCTGATATCACGGTTTTCAGGCAATCAGCATTCAGGGCTCAAACCACCCAGTTTATAATGGAGTTAGGTATCTATCTAGCACCTATGTGAAGTTGGCCACAATAAGGATGAGCCACAATAGTGGAATTTAATTGAATGTGATGCAAATGTATACAAATAGTGGACTAGATAATGCTTGACAAGGTTGGAATGTTATATAAATTCAACAAAAATATAACATTTTGTTAATTTGACAAAAATAAATAAATCAGTTGAAATTGCACTGGATGCATTAGACTTAAGAATTGCATTGGGGGCATACTGACGTCTACATTTATATTGCACTATACAGTCTTACCCCATTTCATGGATCAACAATCCTTAGGTATCAGTCTACTCAGTGACACACAACTATCAGTGTCGTCGCTCTTATTTCCGGGCTTTGACTGTGGGAAATCACCTCCCTGTCAGCTTATTGTGCATATTGACAAGTACATTTTTAGTATTTATTAGGATCCCCAATTAGCTGTTGTCAAGGCAGCGGCTACTCTTCCTGGGTTCCAAATGTTCTTACGTTACACCCTTATTCTAAAATGTATTAAATGTTTTAGTCATCCATCTACACACAATACCCCATAATGAGAAAGCGAAAACAGGTTTTTATAAATTTTTGCAAATGTATTACAAATAAAAAAACAGAAATACATTATTTACATAAGTATTCAGACCCTTTGCTATGAGACTTGAAATTTAGCTCAGGTGCATCCTGTTACCATTGATCATCCTTGAGATGTTTCTTCAACTTGATTGGAGTCCACCTGTGGTATATTCAATTGATTGGACGTGATCTGGAAAGGCACAGACCTGTCTATATAAGGTCCCACAGTTGACAGTGCATGTCAGAGCAAAAACCAAGCCATGAGGTCGAAGGAATTGTCCATAGAGCTCAGAGACGGGATTGTTTCTAGGCACAGATCTGGGGAAGGGTAACAATACATTTCTGCAGCATTGAAGGTCCCTACGAACACAGTGGCCTCAATCATTCTTAAATGGAAGAAGTTTTAAAACACCAAGACTCTTCCTAGAGCTGGCCGCCCGGCCAAACTGAACAATCGGGGGAGAAGGGCCTTGGTCAGGGAGGTGACCAAGAACCCGATGGTCACTCTGACAGAGCTCTAGAGTTCCTCTGTGGAGATGGGAGAACCTTCCAGAAGGGCAACCATCTTTGCAGCACTCCAATAATCAGGCCTTTATGGTAGTGGCCAGACGGAAGCCACTCTTCTGTAAAAGGCACATGACAGCCCGCTTGGAGTTTGCCAAAAGGCACCTAAAGGACTCTGTCCATGAGAAACAAGATTCTCTGGTCTGATGAAACCACGATTCAATTCTTTGGCCTGAATGCGAAGTGTCACGTCTGGAGAAAAACTGGCACCATCTCTACGGTGAAGCAAGGTGGTGGCAGCATCATGCGGTGGGGATGTTTTTCTGCTGCAAGGACTGGGAGACTATTCAGGATTGAGGGAAATATGAACGGAGCAAAGTGCAGAGAGATCCTTGATGAAAACCTGCTCCAGAGCGCTCAGGACCTCAGACTGGGGAGAAGGTTCACCTTCCAACAGGACAACGACCCCAAGCACACAGCCAAGACAATGCAGGAGTGGCTTCGGAACAAGTCTCTGAATGTCCTTGAGTGGCCCAGCCAGAGCCTGGACTTGAACCCGATCGAACATCTCTGGAGACCTGACAGAGCTTGAAAGGATCTGCAGAGAAGAATGGGAGAAACTCCCCAAATACAGGTATGCCAAGCTTGTAGCGTCATACCCAAGAAGACTTGAGGCTGTAATCGCTGCCAAATGTGCTTCAACAAAGTACTGAGTAAAGGGTCTGAATACTTAAGTAAATTATAAATTGGTGTTCTTTTATAAATTTGCTGTTTTTGCTTTGTCATTATGGGGTGTTGTTTGTAGATTGATGAGGATTTGTATTTATTTAATACATTTTATAATAAACGTAACAATGTGGAAAAAGGAAAGGGGTCTGTATACTCTCTGATTGCACTTCATACTGTAACACTACATTTACAATTGATCCATTCAACAAACGCTCCCATCCAGAGAGACCCACAGCTAGTGCCTTCATCTTAAGAGACAACCACATATCATAGTCGTATCCCAAACACATATCACAGTCGTATCCAAACCACATCTCAAATCATTTCTGTGTCTCTCTTCAGTCCCTGTCGTGCCTTAAGGAGTACAGCCTTACCTATGGATTGTGGATCAATGAAATGGTCCAGTTGTGTTCTGTGGGTGTCACTGAGTAGATTGATACCCCATTTCATGGATCTACAACAGGGGTGTCAAACTCATTTTAGCTCAGGGGCCACATGGAGGAAAATCTATTCCCAAGTGGGCCGGACCGGAAAAATCATAGTATATATATAACTTAAAAACAACAACTTCAGATTGTTTTCTTTGTTTTAATACCATCAACATACAACATAAAGCTGGAGCCTGAGGACAGTGTGTCCAAAATAGTACAAGTACAACATCACTATTAATCATAAAACACGTCAAGTTTATTTGAAAATTCTAAAGAAAAAGAACAAACAATGCCTCAGTGATTAACAGAACTGTTTCACAGATGACAGAACTATATCAGGGTGTCATTTCTCAGGCAGAAATGTAGATAAAAATAATGAAATCCTGTTCCCCAAACAAGTGCAAGAACCACAGAGTCAAGAATAGGTTAAATATAAAAATAAAATAAAATCATGCTGTCATAATACTGCGTGACAACTTTGTTGCGCCCTTGCAGCTGTTTGTTCAAGTTATTCAGGTGCTCTGTAACATCCACCATAAATGCAAGGTCCGGCATCCATTCTGCGGAATGAAATTCTAACACTGGTTTGCCCTTTTCTTCCATGAACTGTTCAATTTCTTCTCGTAAATCAAAGAAACGCCTCAGCACAGCACCCCACAACGGCTTAACCATCTTACCTCAGTGTGGAATGGCAGGCCATAGATGTGGTCTTTCTCTCTGAGAAGGCTGTCAAACTGACGGTGATTCAGGCTTCTGGATCGGATGAAATTAACAGTTTGGATGACCACCTTCATGACGTTATCCATCTTTAATGACTTGCAACACAAAGCCTCCTGGTGCAAAATACAGTGAAAAGTCAAAAAATCACGTCCTCCATTTGCAGATTGCACTTTCTCTCGGAACTTTGTCACAACGCCTGCTTTTTTTCCCGATCATTGAGGGCGCACCATCTGTAGCCAGGCTGACAGCGTGGGACCAGTCCACTCCGACCCTGTCCAGCGCGCCGACGAGTGCGGTAAAAATATCAGCTGCTGTTGTTGTATCTGTCATCGGCACCAACTCCACGAACTCCTCGTGACGGTCAACAGTTGTGCAACATCTGTAATGTCCGTGCTTTCATCAATTGCAACCGAAAACGCAATAAATGACTTTACTTTTTGCTTCAACTGGCTGTCCAAATCCACTGAAAGATCGGAAATCCTGTCTGCAACTGTGTTTCTTGTCAGGCTGATATTTGCAAAAGCCTGCCGCTTTTCAGGGCACACAATCTCCGCTGCCTTCATCATGCATGTTTTTACAAATTCACCCTCACTAAATGGTTTTGAAGCCACTGCGATTTCATTAGCAATGAGGTAGCTAGCTTTCACTGCAGCGTCACTGATGTCTCGGCTGTGAGTAAACACAGACTGCTGTTTCTTCAGACCCGCCAACAGTTCATTCACCTTCTCTCATCTCCGCTGTCCTTGAAAGTTGTCATATTTGTCGGCATGAAGACTCACATAGTGGCGACGAAGGTTATATTCTTTCAGCACTGCAACATGCTCTGAACACACCAAACATACAGCTTTCCCATTCAATTCCGTGAATAAATAGGATGACAATTTTTCTTGGAACACTCTGCACTCTGTGTCCACTTCTCTCTTTTTTGACAGAGACATATTGGGGCAATGAGGGTGCCAAAGCACATAATGTTAAAAGTAGAAGCCGTAATAAATATCGCGGGCAAAACAAAGTAGCTCATTTGCTGCAAGTGCTTGACCTACTTGCTCTGCCCCGGTATAAACAGTTTGCTTGCTTAACACAATTGCTATTGCGCCATCCAGTGGATGCAATTGGAACAGCAGCTTATTTTATTGAAAAATTGCAGCGCATTTTTATACTTTACAAATTATTATTTATTATAAATATTTTTTTTCGAAATCATCTCGCGGGCCGGACATTTGACACCCCTGATCTACAATCTGTAGGAAAGGCAGTACACCTGCAGTACAGTGAAATATAATTATGCCCCCCCCCCATTTCAACAGATTTTTGTCAAATTAACTAATTATTGTTTTGTGTTGAAATTATATAACATTCCAACCTTGTTTTGTATCATTTAGTCCAAATATGGCATGATAACACTATTTGTATCACTTTCAAAGGGGACTTTTATTTTGAAGGTGAACCGCAAATTCCACTATTGTGGCTAATCCTTATTTTGGCTAGCTTCACATAGGCCTAGCTAGCCTCTTTTAGAATCTGAGCGTGAGATCCTTACTCTCGTTTCTGACATGTAGGCTCAGCAGTCCAGAAAGTCCCATTACAAGTCAGAATGTTAAACAAACATACTTTCAATTTACTTTACCTGTTGTCCACTGATTTTTGTTCCTATGTCTGTGGTAATCTGAGACCAAATATCTACAGGGAAGCATTATCAACCGACCTTCAGTACGCTCAAATCAAATGTTATTATTTGTCACATGCTTCGTAAACAACAGGTTACTTACGGGCCCTTCCCAACCATGCAGAGAGAATGCTAGAAAAATAATCCACAATGAGTAACGATGACTATATACACGGTACCAGTACCCAGTCCATGTTACAGGGGTACGAGGTATTTGAGATGATATGTACATATAACTAGGAATAAAATGACAGATATTAAACAGTAGCAGCAGTGTATGTGATGAGACAAAATACTTAGTGCAAAAGGGGGTAGCTATTTGGTTAATTATTTAGCAGTCTTATGGCTTGGGGTAGAAGCTTTTCAGGATCCTGTTGGTTCCAGACTTAGTGCATCGCTATCGCTTTGACTGCGGTAGCAGAGAGAACAGTCTATGACTTGGGTGGCTGGTGTCTTTGACAATTTTTAGGGCCTTCTTTTGACAATGCCTGGTATAGAGGTCCTGGATGGCAGGGAGCTCAACCCCAGTGATGTACTGGGCTGTACACACTAGGCTTGGGCGGTATACCGTATATACCCTATACCGGGGTATTTGGAAGAAGCCACAGGATGGTTTTTCAATACCGTTAACTATTTCTTAGATATAAAATTGAATATTTGTAGCTACTTTTTAAGTAAATACCTGCAGTCAAGTTGTGCAATACGTTAGATGATAAAGAACAGTGCGTTCTTCATTTCACTTGTCACATTATTATGTAGTTTACGGTAGTGCCCTGTCACGTCTCAAGTTGTGTTTGTTTACAAGCGCACAACAAGAGACCGGAGCCTTGAGTCACTCACTGTTGTGCAGCATGCGCCAGGTGATCTAATTTCTAGGGCTGTCCCTGACAAAAAAGAAATCTTGGTCGACCGAGAGTTGTCTGTTCTTTCGACCAATCGATTGGTCAAAATATTAAAATGTATATTTTTCCATATATAGACACACCCTATGTTTGATTAAATTAACCAAATGTTGGCTACTGAACTTGTCTGATGCTTTAAGCGCCGTGATTAAAAATGAAGACACACAAATTATTAAAGAGGGAGCCAGAGATCAATATAGCCGAACCAGAATAAATGAACCTGTTACCGCCCTCCCTCTGCCTGCTGCTGCTGGCCTTAGCATATTCTGCCATTATGCTCCTGAAGCGGTCGGCAACCTTTTCCATTTGGAGTGCCAAGTTATCGTACCAGTTCTACTGATCTGCGTGCCATTTCTGATTTTCATATGCAAATTGTCGTTGGAACAATTTAATTTATAATAAAGTCTTAATGTCTCAAAATCAATGTAATGTGGTTAATCAAAATTATATCTAAATGAAAATGATTAAATTCTAAAATTACCTTCTATTGCCATAAAACCAACCTACATACAGCCAACAAATAAAAACATTGGCCTGCAGGTAGAAATATGATGATAAAAATACATATATTATAAATCACATTGGCTACGCATGGCCTGTCTGCAAGGAGAGCTGGAAAGATTTTTCTCCTTTGTCATTTCCCCCGGACGACGGCAGATGCTGTAGGTAAGTGGAATGACAGAAATGCAATTGGAGTCATAAGGGCATGTGTTAGACTTGGTGGAATTACCCATTTAGGGATGGACTAATAATCTAATCGGTTAATCGAATATCCGGATGTCCAAACTGACGTTATTATTCAAACACTTGTGAGAAAATTCAATGAAAAAGCTTAGTCTAAATTTAAACTGTCCATCCATGTTACATTGTGGCTCCAAACAAAGCAGCACACCTTGCCCTTAACTACACACAGAACTAACACCAACAACATGCATGATAGTCTTTACATTTACGTCATTTAGCAGACGCTCTTATCCAGAGCGACTTACAAATTGGTGCATTAGCACCCTATAGCCAGTGGGATAACCACTTTACAATGTGTTTTTTTTTTTGGGGGTAGAAGGATTACTTTATCCTATCCCAGGTGTTCCTTAAAGAGGTGGGGTTTCAAATGTCTCCGGAAGGTGGTGAGTGACTCCGCTGTCCTGGCGTTGTGAGGGAGCTTGTTCCACCATTGGGGTGCCAGAGCAGCGAACAGTTTTGACTGGGCTGAGCGGGAACTGTGCTTCAGCAGAGGTAGGGGAGCCAGCAGGCCAGAGGTGGATGAACGCAATGCCCTCGTTTGGGTGTAGGGACTGATCAGAGCCTGGAGGTATGGAGGTGCCGTTCCCCTCACAGCTCCGTAGGCAAGCACCATGGTCTTGTAGCAGATGCGAGCTTCAACTGGAAGCCAGTGGAGTGTGCGGAGGAGCGGGGTGACGTGAGAGAACTTGGGAAGGTTTAGGAGAAATGTACTACTTCTCTTCTAGTCAAGAAACATTTGTGTGTTGAAAATGCCTAACCACATGTATAATCTATTTGCATACACTTCAACCAGACAGACACACACCACCAGACTCTTCAACCAGACAGACACACACCACCAGACTCTTCAACCAGACAGACACACCCCACCAGACTCTTCAACCAGACAGACACACCCCACCAGACTCTTCAACCAGACAGACACACCCCACCAGACTCTTCAACCAGACAGACACACCCCACCAGACTCTTCAACCAGACAGACACACCCCACCAGACTCTTCAACAAGACAGACACACCCCACCAGACTCTTCAACAAGACAGACACACCCCACCAGACTCTTCAACCAGACAGACACACCCCACCAGACTCTTCAACCAGACAGACACACCCCACCAGACTCTTCAACCAGACAGACACACCCCACCAGACTCTTCAACCAGACACACACCCCACCAGACTCTTCAACCAGACACACACCCCACCAGACTCTTCAACCAGACAGACACACCCCACCAGACTCTTCAACCAGACAGACACACCCCACCAGACTCTTCAACCAGACAGACACACCCCACCAGACTCTTCAACCAGACAGACACACCCCACCAGACTCTTCAACCAGACAGACACACCCCACCAGACTCTTCAACCAGACATGCGCTATGGGTTTCTTCACTGTACCCAAACCAAAAACAGATTTCATGTGTTGCTCAGTTATGTATAGAGTCATGTCATCGTGGAATGCTCTGCCACCAGAGGATACTCAGTTATGTATAGAGCCATGTCATCGTGGAATGCTCTGCCACCAGAGGATACTCAGTTATGTATAGAGTCATGTCATCGTGGAATGCTCTGCCACCAGAGGATACTCAGTTATGTATAGTCATGTCATCGTGGAATGCTCTGCCACCAGAGGATACTCAGTTATGTATAGAGCCATGTCATCGTGGAATGCTCTGCCACCAGAGGATACTCAGTTATGTATAGAGCCATGTCATCGTGGAATGCTCTGCCACCAGAGGATACTCAGTTATGTATAGAGCCATGTCATCCTGGAATGCTCTGCCACCAGAGGATACTCAGTTATGTATAGAGCCATGTCATCGTGGAATGCTCTGCCACCAGAGGATACTCAGTTATGTATAGAGCCATGTCATCGTGGAATGCTCTGCCACCAGAGGATACTCAGTTATGTATAGAGCCATGTCATCCTGGAATGCTCTGCCACCAGAGGATACTCAGTTATGTATAGAGCCATGTCATCGTGGAATGAAAAAAATAAAATAAAGAAAATGAATTTAAAAAAAGCTGGTTTAGCTTAAAGATCTAATTTAACTGTACTGTATATAACAATTATGAATATGTATATCTCCTACTAACGTTACAGCAGGTATTTGTTAAATTTTTAGATTTCCGATGATGACCTATTAGTGGTCAGGCTAACCCTAACCCTATTAGTGGTAGTTGAGTGATAACTGTACTGTGATTTTAATTTTGTGAGAACAGGTTTTATTTCGGGTAGGGATTTTTTCTTAACGTTAATGATCCCAATTTCGTTTAAGGGTCTTTCTATAAATAAATGGGGCCAATGTGTGACATTGGGATAAACATTTCTAAATGCTTTGAAAGAAAAATAGAAATAAAATCACATTTTATTTGTCACCTGCGCCGAATATAACAGGTGTAGACTAACAGTAAAATGCTTACTGACAAGCCCTTAACCAACTATGCAGTTAAGAAAAATAAACTAAAAAGTAAAATATAAAAGAGCAACAATAAAATAACAATAACGAGGCTATATACAGGGGGTACCGGTACCGAGTCAATATACAGGCTATATACAGGGGGTACCGGTACCGAGTCAATATACAGGCTATATACAGGGGGTACCGGTACCGAGTCAATATACAGGCTATATACAGGGGGTACCGGTACCGAGTCAATATACAGGCTATATACAGGGGGTACCGAGTCAATATACAGGCTATATACAGGGGGTACCGAGTCAATATACAGGCTATATACAGGGGGTACCGAGTCAATATACAGGCTATATACAGGGGGTACCGAGTCAATATACAGGCTATATACAGGGGGTACCGAGTCAATATACAGGCTATATACAGGGGGTACCGAGTCAATATACAGGCTATATACAGGGGGTACCGAGTCAATATACAGGCTATATACAGGGGGTACCGAGTCAATATACAGGCTATATACAGGGGGTACCGAGTCAATATACAGGCTATATACAGGGGGTACCGAGTCAATATACAGGCTATATACAGGGGGTACCGAGTCAATATACAGGCTATATACAGGGGGTACCGAGTCAATATACAGGCTATATACAGGGGGTACCGAGTCAATATACAGGCTATATACAGGGGGTACCGAGTCAATATACAGGCTATATACAGGGGGTACCGAGTCAATATACAGGCTATATACAGGGGGTACCGAGTCAATATACAGGCTATATACAGGGGGTACCGAGTCAATATACAGGCTATATACAGGGGGTACCGAGTCAATATACAGGCTATATACAGGGGGTACCGAGTCAATATACAGGCTATATACAGGGGGTACCGAGTCAATATACAGGCTATATACAGGGGGTACCGAGTCAATATACAGGCTATATACAGGGGGTACCGAGTCAATATACAGGCTATATACAGGGGGTACCGAGTCAATATACAGGCTATATACAGGGGGTACCGAGTCAATATACAGGCTATATACAGGGGGTACCGAGTCAATATACAGGCTATATACAGGGGGTACCGAGTCAATATACAGGCTATATACAGGGGGTACCGAGTCAATATACAGGCTATATACAGGGGGTACCGAGTCAATATACAGGCTATATACAGGGGGTACCGAGTCAATATACAGGCTATATACAGGGGGTACCGAGTCAATATACAGGCTATATACAGGGGGTACCGAGTCAATATACAGGCTATATACAGGGGGTACCGAGTCAATATACAGGCTATATACAGGGGGTACCGAGTCAATATACAGGCTATATACAGGGGGTACCGAGTCAATATACAGGCTATATACAGGGGGTACCGAGTCAATATACAGGCTATATACAGGGGGTACCGAGTCAATATACAGGCTATATACAGGGGGTACCGAGTCAATATACAGGCTATATACAGGGGGTACCGAGTCAATATACAGGCTATATACAGGGGGTACCGGGTCAATATACAGGCTATATACAGGGGGTACCGGGTCAATATACAGGCTATATACAGGGGGTACCGGGTCAATATACAGGCTATATACAGGGGGTACCGGGTCAATATACAGGCTATATACAGGCTATATACAGGGGGTACCGGTACCGAGTCAATATACAGGGGGTACCGGTACCGAGTCAATATACAGGCTATATACAGGGGGTACCGGTACCGAGTCAATATACAGGCTATATACAGGGGGTACCGGTACCGAGTCAATATACAGGCTATATACAGGGGGTACCGGTACCGAGTCAATATACAGGCTATATACAGGGGGTACCGGTACCGAGTCAATATACAGGCTATATACAGGGGGTACCGGTACCGAGTCAATATACAGGCTATATACAGGGGGTACCGGTACCGAGTCAATATACAGGCTATATACAGGGGGTACCGGTACCGAGTCAATATACAGGCTATATACAGGGGGTACCGGTACCGAGTCAATATACAGGCTATATACAGGGGGTACCGGTACCGAGTCAATATACAGGCTATATACAGGGGGTACCGGTACCGAGTCAATGTATGGGGGTACAGGTGTGTCGAGGTAATTTAGGTAATATATACACTACCAGTCAAAGGTTTTAGAACACCTACTCATTCAAGGGTTTGTCTTTTATTTTTACTATTTTCTACATTGTAGAATAATAGTGAAGACATCAACACTATGAAATAACATGGAATCATGTAGTAACCAAAAAAGTGTGAATCAAATCAAAATATATTTTATATTTGAGATTCTTCAAATATCCACCCTTTGCCTTGATGACAGCTTTGCACACCCCTGGCATTATCTCAACCAGTTTCACCTGGAATGCTTTTCCAACAGTCTTGAAAGAGTTCCCACATATGCTGAGCACTTGTTGGCTGCTTTTCCTTCACTCTGCGGCCCAACTCATCCCAAACCATCTCAATTTGTTTGAGGTCGGGGGATGGAAAGGCCAGGTAATCTGATGCAGCACTCCATCACTCTCCTCCTTGGTCAAATAGCCCTTACACAACCTGGAGGTGTGTTGGGTCATTGTCCTGTAGAAAAACAAATGATAGTCCCACTAAGCCCAAACCAGATGGGATGGCGTATCGCTGCAGAATGCTGTGGTAGCTATGCTGGTTAAGTGTGCCTTGAATTCTAAATAAAATCACAGACATCGTCAACAGCAAAGCAATGGTGGAAATGTGTACTTTGGTCTGGAGTCCAAATTTGAGATTTTTGGTTCCAACCGCTGTGTCTTTGTGAGACGCGGTGCGAGTGAATGGATGATCTCTGCATGTGTATTTTCCACGTAATGCATGGAGGAGGAGGTGTTATGGTGTGAGGGTGATATGCATCTTTCAAATGATTTGCCACAGATATAAAGAGCTCCGCACACCATCAACCATCAAAGGCAAGCGATAGTAGTGAAGTCCTGTATGGCAACACTGAGGAAGTCCTGTATGTATAGCAACACTGAGGAAGTCCTGTATGTATAGCAACACTGAGGAAGTCCTGTATGTATAGCAACACTGAGGAAGTCCTGTATGTATAGCAACACTGAGGAAGTCCTGTATGTATAGCAACACTGAGGAAGGGGGGGTACCGGTACCGGGGGTACCGGTACCGAGTCAATATACAGGGGGTACCGGTACCGAGTCAATATACAGGGGGTACCGGTACCGAGTCAATATACAGGGGGTACCGGTACCGAGTCAATATACAGGGGGTACCGGTACCGAGTCAATATACAGGGGGTACCGGTACCGAGTCAATATACAGGGGGTACCGGTACCGAGTCAATATACAGGGGGTACCGGTACCGAGTCAATATACAGGGGGTACCGGTACCGAGTCAATATACAGGGGGTACCGGTACCGAGTCAATATACAGGCTATATACAGGGGGTACCGGTACCGAGTCAATATACAGGCTATATACAGGGGGTACCGGTACCGAGTCAATGTATGGGGGTACAGGTGTGTCGAGGTAATTTAGGTAATATATACACTACCAGTCAAAGGTTTTAGAACACCTACTCATTCAAGGGTTTGTCTTTTATTTTTACTATTTTCTACATTGTAGAATAATAGTGAAGACATCAACACTATGAAATAACATGGAATCATGTAGTAACCAAAAAAGTGTGAATCAAATCAAAATATATTTTATATTTGAGATTCTTCAAATATCCACCCTTTGCCTTGATGACAGCTTTGCACACCCCTGGCATTATCTCAACCAGTTTCACCTGGAATGCTTTTCCAACAGTCTTGAAAGAGTTCCCACATATGCTGAGCACTTGTTGGCTGCTTTTCCTTCACTCTGCGGCCCAACTCATCCCAAACCATCTCAATTTGTTTGAGGTCGGGGGATGGAAAGGCCAGGTAATCTGATGCAGCACTCCATCACTCTCCTCCTTGGTCAAATAGCCCTTACACAACCTGGAGGTGTGTTGGGTCATTGTCCTGTAGAAAAACAAATGATAGTCCCACTAAGCCCAAACCAGATGGGATGGCGTATCGCTGCAGAATGCTGTGGTAGCTATGCTGGTTAAGTGTGCCTTGAATTCTAAATAAAATCACAGACATCGTCAACAGCAAAGCAATGGTGGAAATGTGTACTTTGGTCTGGAGTCCAAATTTGAGATTTTTGGTTCCAACCGCTGTGTCTTTGTGAGACGCGGTGCGAGTGAATGGATGATCTCCGCATGTGTATTTTCCACGTAATGCATGGAGGAGGAGGTGTTATGGTGTGAGGGTGATATGCATCTTTCAAATGATTTGCCACAGATATAAAGAGCTCCGCACACCATCAACCATCAAAGGCAAGCGATAGTAGTGAAGTCCTGTATGGCAACACTGAGGAAGTCCTGTATGTATAGCAACACTGAGGAAGTCCTGTATGTATAGCAACACTGAGGAAGTCCTGTATGTATAGCAACACTGAGGAAGTCCTGTATGTATAGCAACACTTTGAGGAGTTAAATGAGTAGGTGGTGAAATGCAAACTTTGCGAGGTGGAATTGAGGTACGGTAATGGTAGTACAGATGCAATGCTTCACCATCTGAAAGGGTGAACAAACCGTTGCTGGCGGCAGCACAGGCCCTAGACTGCTTCACACTATTGAAGTGTGATAAGGGAGTGAGAAAATCACAGCGCTGATTCCAGAAATGACTGCAGTTGTAATGCAGCCATTGTCAATGGCAGAGGATGTTGACTTCAATACCCTGATGGCATATCCAGAACCAGACTACCAGATGCCATGTTGAAAAACCATGATGGCCTTGGTGGAGAAATTGTACAATGATTAGTCTGCAAGTACAAAGCGCAAGCTCTCAAACTATTTTTCTCATGAATCATTGCTAGTTAGTGTGTTTTTGTCTCATAATATGAAGTGACAGACTACCGGTAGCCTACTGTGTCTAGGACTGTGGTACGTAATAGGACCATATTCTGCATTGGGATTTCATCTGGAATTGTATCACTTGTTCTTATTGTTCTAAAGGAAACTGGACAAAAATGGCAGTTTAAATGTTAAGAATTTGACACATCCCTATTGTGTTAATTGTGTTAATTCTCCATGAAGTTGACACTGTCCCTCTGCAGCACAGAGAAAGTGGAACCCAAAGAACAACCAGCACCAGAGAAGAGGAGTCTGGCCCAACCACCAGAGAAGGAGGCAACACAGGAAAGGAAAGCCACATCCTCCTTTCTCCAGAAGCTGAGAGAGGCTGGTCAGTCAAAGCCTGCCTGGTGAGTCCACATCTGTTTTCATTTAACCCAATGAATGATTAGAACTGTCCTGTTTACAATATCCACAGTAGTGGCCC
Source organism: Coregonus lavaretus (assembly GCF_964263955.1). Taxonomy (NCBI): domain Eukaryota; kingdom Metazoa; phylum Chordata; class Actinopteri; order Salmoniformes; family Salmonidae; genus Coregonus; species Coregonus lavaretus. Next base: position 20,526 of record NW_028167170.1, on the reverse strand, counting down.
TCCCTGAGTCTCTTTTTTTTAGTATTTTACCCCCTTTCTTCTACCCAATTTCAGGGTATCCAATTGGTAGTTACAGTCTTGTCCCATCGCTGCAACTCCCGTACGGACACGGGAGAGGCGAAGGTCGAAAGTAGTGCGTCCTCCGAAACACAACACAACCGAGCCGCACTGCTTCTTGACACAATGCCCACTTAACCCGGAAGCCAGCCGCACCAATGTGCCGGAGGAAACACTGTACACCTGGCGACTGAGTCAGCGTGCACTGCCGGCAAAACCCTCCCCTACCCTGGACGGCGCTTGGCCAATTGTGCGCCGCCCAATGGGTCTCCCGGTCAAGCCTGGACTCGAACCAGGATCTCACAGTTAATTGCCTTTGACCACTGTGCCACTCGGAAGGCCCCTCCCTGAGTTTCTAAACCCAGATGCCCAACATCGCAATACTTCCGGGAATGCTTGCGAAGTATACCTGGCTGGAGTTTGGGGTTTGAGAAGTCAATGAGAGAAGTGAAATATTCTTCCTTAGTTGTTAATTGTCTCGAAAGATAAAGGCACAACCTGGATTAGAGCCAATGTCTTCAGTAATTGATCATGGTATTACTCCAACTTCCTGAAAGTGACAAACTGACACGTAGCCAATGTCGTCTACAAGCGTGATTGGGGATTTACATTTTAGTCATTTAGCCGACGCTCTTATCCAGAGCGACTTAGTTAGCTAGGTGGGACAACCACATATCACAGGGTGACTTAGTCAGTGCATTCATCTTCAGATACAGTGAGGGAAAAAAGTATTTGATCCCCTGCTGATTTTGTACGTTTGAACACTGACAAAGACATGATCAGTCTATAATTTTAATGGTAGGTTTATTTGAACAGTGAGAGACAGAATAACAACAAAATAATCCAGAAAAACGCATGTCAAAAATGTTATAAATTGATTTGCATTTTAATGAGGGAAATAAGTATTTGACCCCTCTGCAAAACATGACTTAGTACTCGGTGGCAAAACCCTTGTTGGCAATCAGAGGTCAGACGTTTCTTGTAGTTGGCCACCAGGTTTGCACACATCTCAGGAGGGATTTTGTCCCACTCCTCTTTGCAGATCTTCTCCAAGTCATTAAGGTTTCGAGGCTGACGTTTGGCAACTACTGGCTAGGCCACTCCAGGACCTTAATGTGCTTCTTCTTGAGCCACTCCTTTGTTGCCTTGGCCATGCTGGAATACCCATCCACGACCCATTTTCAATGCCCTGGCTGAGGGAAGGAAGTTCTCACCCAAGATTTGACGGTACATGGCGCCGTCCATCGTCCCTTTGATGCGGTGAAGTTGTCCTGTCCCCTTAGCAGAAAAACACCCCCAAAGCATAATGTTTCCACCTCCATGTTTGACGGTGGGGATGGTGTTCTTGGGGTCATAGGCAGCATTCCTCCTCGTCCAAACACAGCGAGTTGAGTTGATGCCAAAGAGCTCGATTTTGGTCTCATCTCACCACAACACCCAGTTATCCTCTGAATCATTCAGATGTTCATTGGCAAACTTCAGACGGTCCTGTATATGTGCTTTTTTGAGCAGCGTAGTGTGTTATCAATTGTTTTCTTGGTGTCTATGGTCCCAGCTGCCTTGAGATCATTGACAAGATCCTCCCGTGTAGTTCTGGGCTGATTCCTCACCGTTCTCATGATCATTGCAACTCCATGAGGTGAGATCTTGCATGGAGCCCCAGGCCGAGGGAGATTGACAGTTCTTTTGTGTTTCTTCCATTTGCGAATAATCGCACCAACTGTTGTCACCTTCTCACCAAGCTGCTTGGCGATGGTCTTGTAACCCATTCCAGCCTTGTGTAGGTCTACAATCTTGTCCCTGACATCCTTGGAGAGCTCTTTGGTCTTGGCCATGGTGGAGAGTTTGGAATCTGATTGATTGCTTCTGTGGACAGGTGTCTTTTATACAGGTAACAAGATGAGATTAGGAGCACTCCCTTAAAGAGTGTGCTCCTAATCTCAGCTCGTTACCTGTGTGAAAGACACCTTGGAGACAGAAATCTTTCTGATTAAGAGGGGGTCAAATACTTATTTCCCTCATTTAAAATGCAAATCAATTTATAACATTTTTGACATGCGTTTTTCTGGATTTTTTTGTTATTCTGTCTCTCACTGTTCAAATAAACCTTCCATTAAAATTATAGACTGATCATTTCTTTGTCAGTGGGCAAACGTACAAAATCAGAAGGAGATCAAATACTTTTTTCCCTCACTGTAGCTAGGTGGGACAACCACATATCAAATCAAATCAAATCAAATTGTATTGGTCACATGCGCCGAATACAACAGGTGCAGACATTACAGTGAAATGCTTACTTACAGCCCTTAACCAACAGTGCATTTATTTTAAACAAAAAAAAGTAAGAATAAAACAACAACAAAAAAAGTGTTGAGAACCAGGATCTCTAGTGGCACAGTTAGCACTGCGATGCAGTGCCTTAGACCACTGCGCCACTCAGGAAAGAAAAGAAGGGATACAGGTCTATAGTTTTTGACGTCAGAGGAGACGAGTGTTTGTTTCTTGAGGATGGGAGCGACTGGGGCAATTTGAAGTCAGAGGGGACGCAGCCAGTGGTCAGGGGTGAGGAATGGGAGAACGGATTTAAGTTTCCTTTCATCTATATTTTTCATAGCTGTCTATTTACCACCACAAACCAATGCCGGCATTAAGATTGCTCTGAATGAGTTGTACAAGGCCATTAATCAACAGGAAAACGCTCATCCAGATGCAGCGCTCCTAGTGGCCGGGGACTTTAATGCAGGGAAACAGACTACAAAGGGAAGCACAGCCGCGAGCTGCCCAGTGACACAAGCCTACCAGACGAGCTAAACCACTTCTTAGACCTGTATTGACTCTTTGCCTGTTTGATGGTTCGTCGGAGGTCATAGCGGGATTTCTTATAAGCGTCCGGGTTAGAGTCCCGTTCCTTGAAAGCGGCAGCTCTACCCTTTAGCTCAGTGCGGATGTTTCCTGTAATCCATGGCTTCTGGAATGGGAGAAGGTCTCCAGAGATGGTCTGGAGGAGGGGATGGGGTCGAGCGGGCAGAACTCACTAGTCGCAGGATGTCATCTGGAGAGAGAGGGGAGAAAGAGGTCAAGGCGTAGGGTAGTTCTGTGTGAGTGGGACCAGTGGACTCAATAGGCTGAGTGAATGAGGAGCAGATGTCATCAACCTTCTTTTTAAAGTGGTTAACAAAGTTGTCTGCAGAGAGGGAGGGGGTGGAGGATTAAGGAGGGAGGAGATGGTGGAAAAGAGTTTCCTAGGGTTAGAGGCAGAAGCTTGAAATTTAGAGTGGTAGAAAGTGGCTTTAGCAGCGGATACAGAGGAAGAGAATGTAGAGAGGAGGGAGTGAAAAGATGACAGGTTCTCTGGAAGTTTGGTTTTCCTCCATTTTCTCTCAGCTGCCCGCAGCCCAGTTCTGTAAGCTCGCAATGAGTCACTCAGCCATGTTGCAGGAGGGTGGGCCGAGCCGGCCGGGAGGAAAGGTGTGGACTTGACTGCACCACTATGTAAAAAATACAACCAGTATTAATGATATTTACAAAATTAATTAATTTGCACTTAATCACTTAATTCAAGTTTTTAGATTGCAGGAAATGGCAGTTACAGGTGTTCAAAGCACCTCCCCCTCGACTGACTTATCAGCACCACCTTGTTTAAAACTCCTGGGGGGACCCTGAATGCCGTGTTTCTGTTCAGCTCTATGAAAGGGTTAGAGGTTAGAGGTTAGGGTTAATGATGTGTTTCTGTTCAGCCCTATGAAAGGGTTAGAGGTTAGGGGTAATGATGTGTTTCTGTTCAGCCCTATGAAAGGGGTTAGAGGTTAGAGGTTAGGGTTAATTATGTGTTTCTGTTCAGCTCTATGAAAGGGTTAGAGGTTAGGGTTAATGATGTGTTTCTGTTCAGCTCTATGAAGGGGTTAGAGGTTAGGGTTAATGATGTGTTTCTGTTCAGCTCTATGAAAGGGTTAGGGGTTAGAGGTTAGGGTTAATGATGTGTTTCTGTTCAGCCCTATGAAAGGGTTAGGGGTTAGATGCTAGGGTTAATGATGTGTTTCTGTTCAGCTCTATGAAAGGGTTAGGGGTTAGGGTTAATGATGTGTTTCTGTTCAGCCCTATGAAAGGGTTAGGGGTTAGAGGTTAGGGTTAATGATGTGTTTCTGTTCAGCTCTATGAAAGGGTTAGAGGTTAGAGGTTAGGGTTAATGATGTGTTTCTGTTCAGCCCTATGAAAGGGTTAGAGGTTAGGGGTAATGATGTGTTTCTGTTCAGCTCTATGAAAGGGTTAGGGGTTAGGGTTAATGATGTGTTTCTGTTCAGCCCTATGAAAGGGTTAGGTGTTAGATGCTAGGGTTAATGATGTGTTTCTGTTCAGCTCTATGAAAGGGTTAGGGGTTAGAGGTTAGGGTTAATGATGTGTTTCTGTTCAGCCCTATGAAAGGGTTAGAGGTTAGGGTTAATGATGTGTTTCTGTTCAGCTCTATGAAAGGGTTAGGGGTTAGAGGCTAGGGTTAATGATGTGTTTCTGTTCAGCTCTATGAAAGGGTTAGAGGTTAGGGTTAATGATGTGTTTCTGTTCAGCCCTATGAAAGGGTTAGAGGTTAGGGTTAATGATGTGTTTCTGTTCAGCTCTATGAAAGGGTTAGGAGTTAGAGGTTAGGGTTAATGATGTGTTTCTGTTCAGCTCTATGAAAGGGTTAGGGGTTAGAGGCTAGGGTTAATGATGTGTTTCTGTTCAGCTCTATGAAAGGGTTAGAGGTTAGGGTTAATGATGTGTTTCTGTTCAGCTCTATGAAAGGGTTAGGGGTTAGGGTTAATGATGTGTTTCTGTTCAGCCCTATGAAAGGGTTAGGTGTTAGATGCTAGGGTTAATGATGTGTTTCTGTTCAGCTCTATGAAAGGGTTAGGGGTTAGGGTTAATGATGTGTTTCTGTTCAGCCCTATGAAAGGGTTAGAGGTTAGGGTTAATGATGTGTTTCTGTTCAGCCCTATGAAAGGGTTAGAGGTTAGGGTTAATGATGTGTTTCTGTTCAGCTCTATGAAAGGGTTAGGGGTTAGGGTTAATGATGTGTTTCTGTTCAGCCCTATGAAAGGGTTAGGTGTTAGATGCTAGGGTTAATGATGTGTTTCTGTTCAGCTCTATGAAAGGGTTAGGGGTTAGATGCTAGGGTTAATGATGTGTTTCTGTTCAGCTCTATGAAAGGGTTAGGGGTTAGATGCTAGGGTTAATGATGTGTTTCTGTTCAGCTCTATGAAAGGGTTAGGGGTTAGGGGTTAGGGTTAATGATGTGTTTCTGTTCAGCTCTATGAAAGGGTTAGGGGTTAGATGCTAGGGTTAATGATGTGTATTCAATCATTTTATCTGATCTGCTCGAGCGCGTCAACGAGCGTCTGCGTAGCCAGGCGCTGAAATAGAACTCGGTTGTATTTGTGACGCTTGACTCGCTCCTCATTGGTTTTTAGTAGTATGGATTACATTTTAAATGTTCCTCATCAATCTACACACACTACCCCATAATGACAAAGCAAAAAGACATTTTTCGAAATTTGCAAATTTATAAAAAAATGAATAACCGATATTACATTTGTATAAGTATTCAGACCCTTTGCTATGAGACTCGAAATTGAGGTATTTCTGTTTGCAAAAATGTCAAAACTTTTTTTGCTTTGTTATTATGGGGTATTGTGTGTACAGTGCTGAGGAAACATTTGTATTTAATCCATTTTAGAATAAGGCTGTAACATAACAAAATGTGGAAAAAGGCAAGGGGTCTGAATACGTTCCGAAGGCACTGTATATCCCAGGACCAATTAGCTAGCAACAGCAAGCTAACTAGCTAAATGTTCATGAATGTTTAATGTGTTTCGACCTGTCCCCAAATTAATATAGTAGGTTCAGAGTTCGCTTTGATATTTCAACCTGCGTGTCCTGATCGCGTCTGGTGTGGATGCGTGCGACGGTCTTGTCAGCATGTTAGAGGTTAGGTTAATGATTTGTTTCTGTTCAGCCCTAGGAAAGGGTTAGGCATTTAATGTTTATCATATAAATAATGTAGCCAGCTACAGTTCCAATGTTTTGTTTCAAGTAAATCTTGAATTTTATGGAGAAAAGTAGACTGTCTACACTGAGAAAAGTACCTGAGAAAAAAGCTCCACATCAGTCAGAGCGCTGTCTGCCAGTTCCTGAATCTCATCAGTGCAAAGTGCAATTGAAGCACAAAAATAGTCTGATGCAGAAATGACAATAAGAACCATTTTAGATCTGCATTTAGAGATTTCTTACACGTTTTATATTTGTTCCTTTCGTGAAAAAGTGGTCCTCTGTAGCTCAGCTGGTAGAGCACGGCGCTTGTAACGGGTTCGATCCCCAGGACCACCCATACACCATTTTTTTTTTTTATAATGTACGCACGCATGACTGTAAGTCACTTTGGATAAAAGCGTCTGCTAAATGGCATATTATATTATAAAAATGAGGAATTCTGCGTTAACTAGCAAGTTAAACTTAGGGGTCACGTTATCTTAGTACGTTTCTGAATTAATAAGGTGACGGTGCATCTTATTGTGTAAGCTTTCTGCCGTATTTGAGAGGTCAAAGCCCTTTGGATGAGTTCTCTGTACAGCTGCCAACATTTTTAATTTCCTTGCATTTTCTCTCCTCTGTTCTCGGGCCAGTCTGCTCCTCCCCCATCTTCTCTCAGTCAGGCCCGTTGCCCTACCGACTCCAGACACAGCGTGTACACATGCTGCATTTTAATTAATTAATTAAATACTTAATTAATTAATATGCCATTTAGCAGACGCTTTTATCCAAAGCGACTTACAGTCATGCGTGCATACATCTTTGTGTATGGGTGGTCCCGGGGATCGAACCCACTACCTTGGCGTTACAAGCGCCGTGCTCTACCAGCTGAGCTACAGAGGACATCAGAGCAGACAAGCATCAAAACCTTTTCATTCTCTTGTAAATGACCAAACTCACCATAAATGCCATTCAGTCCTGAACTAAAACATAAACGCAACATGTAAAGTGTTGGTCCCATGTTTCATGAGCTGAAATAAAAGATCCCAGAAATCTTTCATATGCACAAAAAGCATATTTTCTCAAATGTTGTGCGCACATTTTGACATCCCTTTTAGTGAGCATTTCTCCTTTGCCCAGATAATCCATCCACCTGACAGGTGTGGCATATCAAGAAGCTGATTAAACAGCATGATCATTACACAGGTGCACCTTGTGCTGGGGACAATTAAAGGCCACTCTAAAATGTGCAGTTTTGTCACACAACACAATGCCACATGTCTCAAGTTTTGAGGGAGTGTGCAATTGGCATGCTGACTGCAGGAATGTCCACCAGAACTTTTGCCAGAATATTTAATGTTCATTTCATTACCATAAGCCACCTCCAACATTGTTTTAGAGATTTTGGCAGTACGTCCAACCGGCCAGTCTAGGACCTCCACATCCGGCTTCTTCACCTGCGGGATCGTCTGAGACCAGCCACCAGGACAGCTGATTAAACTGGGTTTGCACAACCGAATAATTTCTGCACAAACTGTCAGAAATGGTCTCAGGGAAGCTCATCTGCGTGCTCGTCGTCCTCACCAGGGTCTTGACCTGACTTCAGTGGGCAAATGCTCACCTTCAATGGCCACTGGCACACTGGTGAAGTGTGCTCTTCAGCGATGAATCATGGTTTCAACTGAAACGGGCAGACGGCGTGTATGGCATCTGACATAGAGGGACCAGGTGAATCCAGGTGAAAGCTATGATCTCTTATTGATGTCACTTGTTAAATCCACTTCAGTCAGTGTAGATGAAGGAGAGGAGACCGGAGTCATGCCAGGCACACCAGTTTGTGTCAAGAACTGCAACGCTGCTGGGTTTTTCATGCTCCGTAGTTTCCTGTGTGTATCAATAATGGTCCACCCCCCAAAGGACATCCAGACAACGTGAGACAACTGTGGGAAGCATTGGAGTCAACATGGGCCAGTATCCCTGTGGAACGCTTTCGACACCTTGTAGAGTCCATGCTCCGATGAATTGAGGCTGTTCTGAGGGCAAAAGGGGGTGCAACTCAATATTAGGAAGGTGTTCTTAATGTTTTGTACTGTCAGTTTATATTTTATGTGTGACCAAAAGAACACTGCATGGCTAAATGCATATAATTGCAGGAAATTAGCTTTAAAACCGCAACATTTTCTCTTTGCTACAGGGCAGAATACAGGGAGCTCAAAGTATTGGGACAGTGACAATTATTTAGTTGTCTTGCCTCTGTACTCCAGCACTTTGGATTTGAAATGATACAATGACTGAGGTTAAAGTACAGACTGTCAGCTTTAATTTGAGGGTATTTTCATCCATATCGAGTTTAGACCGTTTATAAATTACTGCCCTTTTGACGTTGTCCCCCCATTTTATGGTAAATAATTGTCATTTTGGAGACACTTCTTTTGTAAATCAGAAGAGAATATGTTTTGAAACACTACTACATTAATGTGGATGCTACCATGATTACGGATAGTCCTGAATGAATCATGAATAATGATGAGTGAGAAAGTTAGACGCACAAATATCCCACCAAGACATGCTAACCTCTCACCATTACAATAACAGGGGAGGTTAGCGTTTTTGGGGTATGATATTTGTGCGTCTAACTTTCTCACTCATAAGCCCTAGGAAAGGGTTAGAGGTCAGAGGCTGTGGTCAATGCTGTGTTTCTGGTCAGCCCTAGGAAAGGGTTAGAGGCTAGGGTTAGAGGTCAGAGGCTGTGGTCAATGCTGTGTTTCTGGTCAGCCCTAGGAAAGGGTTAGAGGCTAGGGTTAGAGGTCAGAGGCTGTGGTCAATGCTGTGTTTCTGGTCAGCCCTAGGAAAGGGTTAGAGGCTAGGGTTATAGGTCAGAGGGTTAAAGCCCTGTTTCTGTTCAGTCCTAGGAAAGCCCTGGCGTCTCCAGTGAGAGAACCTCCTCTCACCGAGCTGGAGGATGACTTCCTGATCCTGGAGGATTATGAGCCTCCCTGGTTCTCCCATCGCTGGAAGTTTGACCCCATCAGGACCACAGCCAAACCACGACCAAAGCAGCAGAACCAATCACACAGTAGTGACAATGCCTCAGCAGACATACTCACCAAGGCTACAGCCAATCAGAGATCAGGAGGGACAGACAGACCTCGGACAACTAAAGAGAAGAAGGGAAAGAATCCTACAACCAGGAAGGAGAGGGACTCTAGTCCCCCGGGGGTAGGACCTCAGGGTGATGGGCCTGTTAATCATGTTGACCTCGAGGCAGACGACATAGAACAAGAAAAGAAGAAAGTCAACAACCTGTTATCTGAACCAACGACAGCAGGTGACCTGGAACAAGAGGCACCAGGAGGAGGGGCCAAGCCTAAACCTAGCCACACCAAAACAGAAAAGAAAGTTCCCAGAATCTCTAAATCCAAAGCTGGTATCCAAGGTGACAAGGTGAACCCCAAGACGAGCCGAGGACGAGGCCGGCAGTCTGGGAAGACCAGGAGACTGTCAGGTCGAGCTGGGGAGGAGCCCGTCACCATGGAGGAGGAGAGTGAAGCGGCTGCAGACCAGGATGTTTCTCCAGGTAATATCCCCTGACAGCTGACATCACACATCATGATGGTTTTTCTGACTACAACGTTCATCACAAGTTCAAGTTGTATCATGCCATTTGTAGGTATAGGAATATGTTTTGTAAGAGCTCTCAACAAATAAAAAAATATATAAAAAACATTCACAAAACAATCAATGGGAAAAAATGTAGTTTACATAAAAGGCTAGATGTAATGTTGTCTTTCCTCCACAGTTCTACAGTCGGCACCAACAGGACAGAGACGAGTCATCTCTAAGGTTCCAGCCAATTGTAAGGCCCAGGAGGTCTGCCCCGCCCCTACTGGTGAGGCTGACTCCTCCCAGTTAGCAGGGAAGAGGAAGAGGACCGAGCCTGGTCCCTGGTGGCTCATCAGTCCTGTCAACACACAGCTCACAGAGACAGACAACAAGTCCAAACAGAATAACAAGACAACTACATCTAAACCAGCAAGACATTCCTCTGTGGAGTCAGGGCAGGAGGACGGGCCATCAAAACCCTTGTTTAATCAGAACGCAAAGAAGAAACCCTCGTCCAATCAGTCAGCAGCAAATAAACCCTCGTCCAATCAGACCACAGAGAAGAAACCGTGGTCCAATCAGACTGCAGAGCAGAAAGCAGAGAAGCCCAAGAAGGGCAGACCTAAGAAGCAGACGATAGCCAGTACAGAGGAGCCAGCGAGGCCTGAAGGTCAGAGAGAAGAGGAACAGGAGGCCATGCCCAGCCCTCTCAGACAGCATACACTCACCTCAAGTAAGGCTTCATATTAACGCCATCCATTTTCCTTCAAGGGAATATAGTTCACTCATAAATCAAGCTTAGTAATATACAAAATATGTACTGTCATCTCAAACAGCTGTTATTGAAATATGTGGTGATTTGTGTTCTGCTTGTGTCTCTTCTCAGGTGAGAAGGTGTTTGACTGGCTCTACAACTGCACTCCCAAGTGTAAACCCCAGAGTGATGCCACACCCACTAACATTACCCCCCACTCTGCTACCGTTACCCCCAGCAGGCAGCAGCACCAGGCCAGGGAGGCTCCAGAGAAACGCAGGAGGAGGAAAGCTCCAGTGAACTGGTGGGAGACCAACAACCCCCCAGAGAATGCTGGCCGCACCTTTTCCTTCCCTCAACAACCCCAGCCTAACCCAAAAACACCTTCACCCCATCAACCCCAGCCTAACCCAAAAACACGCAAGGTGGTGAGAAGTAAGTCCAAGCCCAGACCAGTCCGGACCAGGCCTGCTAAGTCCCTGCGACCTCCTCAGAACGCCTCCTCACCTCGACCTGGAGCAGGTCAGACCCTGGTGAAGAGGAAGGACCTCTCCACTCCCAAGACGGTCAAGCGCTCTCTGGCCACCTTTGGCGCCATCTTCTCCTCGGGCAGAGAAGCGCTCCCGGTGGCCACTGTCAGAAGCACGTTGCAGACTTCAGGGAGGAAAGCCCTATTCCCTGAAGAGCAGTCAGCCCAGAGTCCCAGCGTCAGCCTCAGCACTGGTCCAGCTAAGGACCCCTCCCAGGACCCAGCCAGTGACAGGAGCTCCAGCCTTGTGGATCTGAGTGCCAGTACTGTCTGCTATATAGAGCCTGTTGGAAAGCTGGGGAAAAAGACCAGACGCCAAGACTTCTCCCAAAGCAACAACCGACTCTCAGACAACACGTAAGTACACTCCTAAACACTGTTACTTCTGACTGTTGCTTCTCAACACTTACTTCTGTTTGTTGCTTCTCAAAACCTTTACATCTAAATGTTCCTTCTAAACACTGTTACTTCTGACTGTTGCTTCTCTTTTCAACACTGTTACTTCTGACTAGGCGATATATCAAATGAATTTGATTAATTAGAATGTGCGTTTTTGAGCGATATTCCAAATGCCTGCATCGCATGAATCATGGTTTAGTTTTTAGTTTTTATCAGCTTTTTCTCATTGTTTTTTTCTGGTCTCTTTTGCTCAGAGATCTGTATACTGACGAGATGCACGTCTCCTCCCTAACAATGGGAGTCGTCATCCAAGAGGTGGGAAGGCAGGCAAAAAGAATAGGTCCAAAATAAGCCCATATAAACACATTACCCTTATTTTTGGACAGATTCTAGCGCTTCGCCTCTTCCTCTATGGTTTACACACCAAGCCCCTCCCCCTGCCTCTCACGCCAACAAAGTTGTGATATCACATCTTCCTCTCTGACGAGCGGTTTCAACTCGCTATTTGCATTTTGAGGTTTGGTCCAACAGAATCGGTCATATGGACACAAACACATTGAGACATTTTACTATAATAGAGAAGTTACGTTTTTTAACGATACGCTTTTTATGTCTCAACTCCTCAAATTGCGCACAGAGCAGACACGACTAAAACCAGAGTATCAATGAACATTGATTCTGGAAAATTAATGCTCAGTTTGTCGCGCGCGGCATTGTGGTACCACGTACCGTTAGCAGCATTTTAGCCAAAGACTGTTATCCTAGCTGTCTAGTCTGTTTATAAATGTGCATAAGCATAAAACAATTATATAAGGAATTGGCAACTCGTTCTCATTCTGAGAAATAAGGTAGGCCACTTGATTTCAACATCTGAACAAAGTGGACAGGCTAGCATGCTGTTCAAACAGTTGGAGACAGACAGAAGGGTGTGGTCGTAACAATTCAACTGTTGAACCTTGTTAGCAAGCAAATACATCCAGGTAAAGATTAGCTGGCTATTCACTAGCACGTGGGCTTGAGAGATTGTTCTCTAGCCTCTAATGCCTGCTACAAGAAGTTAGTCATTATTAGTGAATGTGTTTATTCATGGTTCAAGTTACATTTGTAACAAAAAAGGGCATTTTCATAAACTGACTTGAAAGACAGAAAGCGGCACAGGTCCTAATCCAGGCACTTGTCATCTCCCGTCTGGATTACTGCAACTCGCTGTTGGCTGGCCTCCCTGCCTGTGCCATTAAACCCCTACAACTCATCCAGAATGCCGCAGCCCGTCTGGTGTTCAACCTTCCCATGTTCTCTCACGTCACCCCGCTCCTCCGCACACTCCACTGGCTTCCAGTTGAAGCTCGCATCTGCTACAAGACCATGGTGCTTGCCTACGGAGCTGTGAGGGGAACGGCACCTCCGTACCTTCAGGCTCTGATCAGTCCCTACACCCAAACGAGGGCACTGCGTTCATCCACCTCTGGCCTGCTGGCCCCCCTACCTCTGCGGAAGCACAGTTCCCGCTCAGCCCAGTCAAAGCTGTTCGCTGCTCTGGCACCCCAATGGTGGAACAAGCTCCCTCACGATGCCAGAACAGCGGAGTCACTCACCACCTTCCAGAGACACTTGAAACCCCACCTCTTTAAGGAATACCTGGGATAGGATAAATAAATCTTTATACTAAAGTTTTACACGCTTCAGCAGTCGGCGGTCCCGTTCTGTGAGCTTGTGTGGCCTACCACTTCATGGCTGAGCTGTTGTTGCTCCTAGACCTCTTCACAATAACAGCACTGACAGTTGACCGGGGCAGCTCTAGCAGGGCGAACTGACTTGTTGGAAAGGTGTCATCCTATGACGGTGCCACGTTGAAACTCGCTGAGCTCTTCATTAAGGACATTCTACTGCCAATGTTTGTCTATGGAGATTGCATGGCTGTGTGCTCGATTTAATACAACAAATTTACCAACTTTTTAGTTTTGTCCTCACTCATCTTTTTTCGTTAAACTTTTTCACCCCGGACGTTTATCCCGAGACAGAAGAGTCATTTTCCTGTGCGTTTTAGCTGCCAACTTTACGTTATTTTCCTTTTTTCCATCGCAACTTTTTTCCCTTATTCAACTTTTTCACTCCGGACGCTTTATCTGGACATGGTTCATCAACATCTTCAACAGCCGAAGCTAAGTAGTAACATTAACATGATGTCTTCAAATTGCAGTCGCTGTACTCATAATATACAGGAGAATTCTCGCCTTACGGCGAGAATAGCTGTGCTACAAGCCCAGCTTCAGACGCAATCGTTAGGCAAGAGTAATATCAGTGTAGGAAAGGAAGAAACAGCGTCTGTGCCACCAGTAAGTACAGACAGTAACGTTAGTATAAATCCCCCCGCACAGTCCCCGCAGCCGGACAACTTTCTCATGGCTTCTGGAGGGAAATACTGTTGGAATGCTCAACCGGTGTCGCTCATTCAGCCGACAGAAACCTTCAACCGGTTTTCCCCATTATGTAGCGAGTCGGAGTCTGAGTCTGAGTCTTCTCTAGTCTCTACTCCTCCCGTTACGGGGTCTGAGACTCCGAAGGCTCCCACCATTAGCTCTGACAAATTGAAAACCCTAGTCATTGGCGACTCCATTACCCGCAGTATTAGACTTAAAACGAATCACCCAGCGATCATACACTGTTTACCAGGGGGCAGGGCTACCGACGTTAAGGCTAATCTAAAGATGGTGCTGGCTAAAGCTAAAACTGGCGAGTGTAGAGAGTATAGAGATATTGTTATCCACGTCGGCACCAACGATGTTAGGATGAAACAGTCAGAGGTCACCAAGTGCAACATAGCTTCAGCGTGTAAATCAGCTAGAAAGATGTGTCGGCATCGAGTAATTGTCTCTGGCCCCCTCCCAGTTAGGGGAAGTGACGAGCTCTACAGCAGAGTCTCAGCACTCAATCGCTGGTTGAAAACTGTTTTCTGCCCCTCCCAAAAGATAACATTTGTGGATAATTGGCCCTCTTTCTGGGACTCACCCACAAACAGGATCAAGCCTGACCTGCTGAGGAGTGACGGACTCCATCCTAGCTGGAGGGGTGCTCTCCTCTTATCTACCAACATAGATAGGGCTCTAACTCCTCTAGCCCCACAGTGAAATAGGGTGCAGGCCAGGCAGCAGGCTGTTAGCCAACCTGCCAGCTTAGTGGAGTCTGCCAATAGCATAGTCAGTGTAGTCAGCTCAGCCATACCCATTGAGACTGTGTCTGTGCCTCGACCTAGGTTGGGCAAAACTAAACATGGTGGTGTTCACCCTAGCAATCTTATTAGGATAAAGACCTCCTCCATTCCTGCCATTATTGAAAGAGATCGTGATACCTCACATCTCAAAATAGGGTTACTTAATGTTAGATCCCTCACTTCAAAGGCAGTCATAGTCAATGAACTAATCACTGATCATAATCTTGATGTGATTGGCCTGACTGAAACATGGCTTAAGCCTGATGAATTTGCTGTGTTAAATGAGGCCTCACCTCCTGGTTACACTAGTGACCATATTCCCCGTGCATCCCGCAAAGGCGGAGGTGTTGCTAACATTTACGATAGCAAATTTCAATTTACAAAAAAAAAAATGACGTTTTCATCTTTCGAGCTTCTAGTCATGAAATCTATGCAGCCTACTCAATCACTTTTTATAGCTACTGTTTACAGGCCTCCTGGGCCATATACAGCGTTCCTCTCTGAGTTTCCTGAATTCCTATCAGACCTTGTAGTCATAGCAGATCATATTCTAATTTTTGGTGATTTTAATATTCACATGGAGAAGTCCACAGACCCACTCCAAAAGTCTTTCGGAGCCATTATCGACTCAGTGGGTTTTGTCCAACATGTCTCTGGACCTACTCACTGCCACAGTCATACTCTGGACCTAGTTTTGTCCCATGGAATAAATGTTGTAGATCTTAATGTTTTTCCACAAAATCCTGGACTATCGGACCACCATTTTATTACGTTTGCAATCGCAACAAATAATCTGCTCAGACCCCAACCAAGGAGCATCAAAAGTCGTGCTATAAATTCTCAGACAACACAAAAATTCATTGATGCCCTTCCAGACTCCTTCTGCCTACCCAAGGACGTCAGAGGACAAAAATCAGTTAACCACTTAACTGAGGAACTCAATTTAACCTTGCGCAATACCCTAGATGCAGTTGCACCCCTAAAAACGAAAAACATTTGTCATAAGAAACTAGCTCCCTGGTATACAGAAAATACCCGAGCTTTGAAGCAAGCTTCCAGGAAATTGGAACGGAAATGGCGCCACACCAAACTGGAAGTCTTCCGACTAGCTTGGAAAGACAGTACCGTGCAGTACCGAAGAGCCCTCACTGCTGCTCGATCATCCTACTTTTCCAAATTAATCGAGGAAAATAAGAACAATCCAAAATTTCTTTTTGATACTGTTGCAAAGCTAACTAAAAAGCAGCATTCCCCAAGAGAGGATGGTTTTCACTTCAGCAGTGATAAATTCATGAACTTCTTTGAGGAAAAGATCATGACCATTAGAAAGCAAATTACGGACTCCTCTTTGAATCTGCGTATTCCTCCAGGGCTTAGCTGTCCTGGATCTGCACAGCTCTGCGAGGGCCTGGGATCGGGAGAGACACTTAAGTGTTTTAGTACTATATCTCTTGACACAATGATGAAAATAATCATGGCCTCTAAACCTTCAAGCTGCATACTGGATCCTATTCCTACTAAACTGCTGAAGGAGCTGCTTCCTGTGCTTGGCCCTCCTATGTTGAACATAATAAACAGCTCTCTATCCACCGGATGTGTACCAAACTCACTAAAAGTGGCAGTGATAAAGCCTCTCTTGAAAAAGCCAAACCTTGACCCGGAAAATATAAAAAACTATCGGCCTATATCGAATCTTCCATTCCTCTCAAAAATTTTAGAAAAAGCTGTTGCGCAGCAACTCACTGCCTTTCTGAAGACAAACAATGTATACGAAATGCTTCAGTCTGGTTTTAGACCCCATCATAGCACTGAGACTGCACTTGTGAAGGTGGTAAATGACCTTTTAATGGCGTCAGACCGAGGCTCTGCATCTGTCCTCGTGCTACTAGACCTTAGTGCTGCCTTTGACACCATCGATCACCACATTCTTTTGGAGAGACTGGAAACCCAAATTGGTCTACACGGACAAGTTCTGGCCTGGTTTAGATCCTACCTGTCGGAAAGATATCAGTTTGTCTCTGTGAATGGTCTGTCCTCCGACAAATCAACTGTACATTTCGGTGTTCCTCAAGGTTCCGTTTTAGGACCACTATTGTTTTCACTATATATTTTACCTCTTGGGGATGTTATTCGAAAACATAATGTTAACTTTCACTGCTATGCGGATGACACACAGCTGTACATTTCAATGAAGCATGGTGAAGCCCCAAAATTGCCCTCGCTAGAAGCCTGTGTTTCAGACATAAGGAAGTGGATGGCTGAAAACTTTTTACTTTTAAACTCGGACAAAACAGAGATGCTTGTTCTAGGTCCCAAGAAACAAAGAGATCTTCTGTTAAATCTGACAATTCATCTTGATGGTTGTAAAGTCGTCTCAAATAAAACTGTGAAGGACCTAGGCGTTACTCTTGACCCTGATCTCTCTTTTGACGAACATATCAAGACTGTTTCAAGGACAGCTTTTTTCCATCTACGTAACATTGCAAAAATCAGA
Organism: Coregonus lavaretus; assembly: GCF_964263955.1. Taxonomy (NCBI): domain Eukaryota; kingdom Metazoa; phylum Chordata; class Actinopteri; order Salmoniformes; family Salmonidae; genus Coregonus; species Coregonus lavaretus. Next base: position 3,476 of record NW_028167170.1, on the reverse strand, counting down.
AATTTTCTGTCCAAAAATGATGCAGAAAAATTAATCCATGCATTTGTTACTTCTAGATTAGACTACTGCAATGCTCTATTTTCCGGCTACCCGGATAAAGCACTAAATAAACTTCAGTTAGTGCTAAATACGGCTGCTAGAATCCTGACTAGAACCAAGAAATTTGATCATATTACTCCAGTGCTAGCTTCCCTACACTGGCTTCCTGTTAAGGCAAGGGCTGATTTCAAGGTTTTACTGTTAACCTATAAAGCGTTACATGGGCTTGCTCCTACCTATCTTTCCGAGTTGGTCCTGCCGTACATACCAATACGTACGCTACGGTCACAAGACGCAGGCCTCCTAATTGTCCCTAGAATTTCTAAGCAAACAGCGGGAGGCAGGGCTTTCTCCTATAGATCTCCATTTTTATGGAACAGTCTGCCTACCCATGTGAGAGACGCAGACTCGGTCTCAACCTTTAAGTCTTTACTGAAGACTTATCTCTTCAGTAGGTCATATGATTGAGTGTAGTCTGGCCCAGGAGTGTGAAGGTGAACGGAAAGGCTGGAGCAACGAACAGCCCTTGCTGTCTCTGCCAGGCCGGTTCCCCTCTCCACTGGGGTTCTCTGCCTCTAACCCTGTTGCAGGGGCTGAGTCACTGGCTTGCTGGTGCTCTTTCATGCCGTCCCTGGGAGGGGTGCGTCACTTGAGTGGGTTGAGTTACTGACGTGATCTTCCTGTCTGGGTTGGCGCCCCCCCCTTGGTTTGTGCTGTGGTGGAGACCTCTGTGGGCTATACTCGGCCTTGTCTCAGGATTGTAAGTTGGTGGTTGGGGATATCCCTCTAGTGGTGCGGGGGCTGTGCTTTGGCGGAGTGGGTGGGGTTATATCCTTCCTGTTTGGCCCTGTCCGGGGGTTTCATCGGATAGGGCCACAGTGTCTCCGGACCGCTCCTGTCTCAGCCTCCAGTATTTATGCTGCAGTAGTTTATGTGTCGGGGGGCTGGGGTTAGTTGGTTATACCTGGAGTACTTCTCCTGTCTTATCCAGTGTCCTGTGTGAATTTAAGTATGCTCTCTCTAATTCTCTCGTTCTCTCTTTCTCTCTGAGAACCTGAGCCCTAGGACCATACGTCAGGACTACCGGGCATGATGACACCTTGCTGTCCCCAGTCCGCCTGGCCTTGCTGCTATTCCAGTTTCAACTGTTCTGCCTGCGGCTACGAAACCCCTACCTGTCCCAGACCTGCTGTTTTCAACTCTAAATGATCGGCTATGAAAAGCCAACTGAGAGACCTGAGCCCTAGGACCATACGTCGGGACTACCGGCCGTGGTGACTCCTTGCTGTCCCCAGTCCGCCTGGCCTTGCTGCTATTCCAGTTTAAACTGTTCTGCCTGCGGTTATGGAACCCCTACCTGTCCCAGACCTGCTGTTTTAAACTCTAATGATCGGCTATGAAAAGCCAACTGAGATTTATTCCTGATTATTATTTGACCATGCTTGTCACTTATGAACATTTTTGAACATCTTGGCATGGTTCTGTTATAATCTCCACCCGGCACAGCCAGAAGAGGACTGGCCACCCCTCATAGCCTGGTTCCTCTCTAGGTTTCTTCCTAGGTTTTGCCTTTCTAGGGAGTTTTTCCTAGCCACCGTGCTTCTACACCTGCATTACTAGCTGTTTGGGGTTTTAGGCTGGGTTTCTGTACAGCACTTCGAGATATTAGCTGATGTAAGAAGGGCTATATAAAATAAAATTGATAAAATTGATTGAATACACCTGTCAGCAACGGGTGAGGCTGAAATAGCAGAATCCACTAATTTGAAGGGGTTTCCACATACTGCTGTATATATAGGGTATTTCTTACTGTTGCTTCTCTTCTAAACAACGTTATGAGTGACTGTTGTCCAACGTGATGTCAGGAGATCCATTCCTTTTTGTCAACAGGTTAGAAAGTTTCGAAAGCGGACCGTCTTCCATGATTGAACTGGAGGATTGTGAAGAGCGTGAGGACATCTGTAAGTGCAGAGCATTGTACCTTACTGCTTCCTGTTTGCTTACTGCTTCCTGTTTGCTTTGACTTTTTTAATTAGATTGTTTTCATTTAAAGTGTGTTGGGATTTTAAATGCACTTTAAATAAAGTTTGATTTAATTTAACACATTTAAACTACAGTGCCTTCAGAAAGTATTCAAACCCCTTGACTTATTTTGTTGTGCTACAGCCTGAGTTAAAAATGGATCCAAATTAAATCTCCCCCATCTACACACAGTACCCCGTAATGACAAAGGGAAAACATATTTTTAGAAATGGTTGCTAATTTATTGACAATGAAATACTGAAATGTCTAATTCACATAAGTATTCACACCTCTGAGTCAATACTTTGTAGAAGTACCTTTGGCAGCGATTACAGCTGTGAGTCTTTCTGGGTAAGTCTCTAAGAGCATTCCACACCTGGATTGTACAACGTTTGCCCATTATTCTTTTCAAAATTCTTCAAGCTCTGTCAAGTTAGTTGTTGATCATTGCTAGACAGCCATTTTCAGGTCTTGCCATAGATTTAAGTAGATTTAAGTCAAAACTGTAACTAGGCCACTCAGGAACATTCACTGTCTTCTTGGTAAGCAACTCCAGTGTAGATTTGGCCTTGTGTTTTAGGTTATTGTCCTGTTGAAAGGTGAATTCACCTCCCAGTGTCTGGTGGAAAGCAGACTGAACCAGGTTTTCCTCTAGTTAATTACTTTACCAAATTTTTTGCAGTTTTACTTTAGTGCCTTATTGCAAACCGGATGCATGTTTTAGAATATTTGTATTCTGTACAGGCTTCCTTCTTTTCTTTTCACACTGTCATTTAGGTTAGTATTGTGGAGTAACTACAATGTTGTTGATCCATCCTCAGTTTTCTCCTATCACAGCCATTAAATAGTATTAAGATGGTCTGGTCCATTAAATAGTATTAAGATGGTCTGGTCCATTAAATAGTATTAAGATGGTCTGGTCCATTATAGTATTAAGATGGTCTGGTCTGGTCCATTTAAATAATATTAAGATGGTCTGGTCTGGTCCATTAAATAGTATTAAGATGGTCTGGTCTGGTCCATTAAATAGTATTAAGATGGTCTGGTCTGGTCCATTAAATAGTATTAAGATGGTCTGGTCTGGTCCATTAAATAGTATTAAGATGGTCTGGTCTGGTCAATTAAATAGTATTAAGATGGTCTGGTCAATTAAATAGTATTAAGATGGTCTGGTCCATTAAATAGTATTAAGATGGTCTGGTCTGGTCAATTAAATAGTATTAAGATGGTCTGGTCTGGTCAATTAAATAGTATTAAGATGGTCTGGTCAATTAAATAGTATTAAGATGGTCTGGTCTGGTCAATTAAATAGTATTAAGATGGTCTGGTCTGGTCAATTAAATAGTATTAAGATGGTCTGGTTTGGTCAATTAAATAGTATTAAGATGGTCTGGTCTGGTCAATTAAATAGTATT
>NW_028167171.1:0-16090 GCF_964263955.1 Coregonus lavaretus | reverse complement strand
GAGAGGGGTATGAAGGGAGAGGAGAGGAGAGGTGGATGAGGGGGAGGAGAGGAGAGGAAGGGGGGGGAGGGGGGCTAGATAGAGATGGGGGAGAAGAAAAAGTGAAAAGAGAAGAAAAAAAACATGACGTAGCAAAGAATGTTCTGATCTCCCTTTCCTCCTCCCCATCTCTATCTAGCCCCCCCCACCTCCTCTCCCATCTATATCCAGCCCTCTCCCCTCCCTCTCACCCCTCCCCCCTCTCTCCCTCCTCTCCATCCCCTCCTTTCTCTATCCAGCCATCTCCTTCTCTTCTCTCCCCTCCTTCTCTCCCTCTCACCCCTCCCCCCTCTCACCCTCCCCTCTCTCCCCTCCCCTCTCCCCTCCCATCCCCTCCTTTCTCTGTCCAGCCATCTCCCCTTCTCTTCTCTCCCCTCCTTCCCTCCCTCTCACCCCTCCCCTCTCTCCCCTCCTCCTCTCCCCTCCCATCCCCTCCTTTCTCTATCCAGCCATCTCCCCTTCTCTTCTCTCCCCTCCTTCCCTCCCTCTCACCCTCCCCTCTCTCCTCCTCCTCTCCCCTCCCATCCCCTCCTTTCTCTATCCAGCCATCTCCCCTTCTCTTCTCTCCCTCCTTCTCTCCCTCTCACCCCTCCCCCTCTCTCCCCTCCTCTCCCATCCCTCCCATCCCCTCCTTTCTCTATCCAGCCATCTCCCCTTCTCTTCTCTCCCCTCCTTCCCTCCCTCTCACCCCTCCCCTCTCTCCCCTCCTCCTCTCCCCTCCCATCCCCTCCTTTCTCTATCCAGCCATCTCCCCTTCTTCTCTCCCCTCCTTCCCTCCCTCTCACCCCTCCCCTCTCTCCCCTCCTCCTCTCCCCTCCCATCCCCTCCTTTCTCTATCCAGCCATCTCCCCTTCTCTTCTCTCCCCTCCTTCTCTCCCTCTCTCGCTCTGTGTTTGTCTAACAGTTCTAATGGTTATTCCAGCTGCTAGATTTATTTGTAGGGAACGTTTTTGGGAATCGTTTTTTCTGTGTTTATGGCCATAGGGTAGGGACACAGGGAATTGTTATGTGTGTGTTACTCTGAGGACAGCCAGGGTCAGTGAGTTAGACACACAATATCACTTAGAGTTAAGGGCAAAGGTCAGGGATGAAGTGGCCTGTAATACTACCGACGTGGTCATCGTTGTGGTACAAGCCCAGGCTATTGTACCCAGAATGCTAAGACCCTTACGGAGGCTTTTTCTGCTTCTCTATTCCGCCCTCTTGCTCTCCCAGGGTTGACCCTTGACCCCAGATGACCCTTTAGACAACGCCTTGTCAGTGTCGAGGTTCATTACAAGGGCTTCTGTGAGAAAGGAATCCCCATGTCTTATCTACATAGATTGTCAGCTACTGTCAGTGAGTGAAAGTCTCTACATCTCTCACCCCCTTTTCCTTAAAATCACATCCAGGCTGGCAGGGATGTAGCTCAGTTGGTAGAGCACGGTGTTTGCAACGCCAGGGTTGTGGGTTCGATTCCCACGGGGGGCCAGTATGAAAAAAATAAAAATATAATGTATGCACTCACTAACTGTAAGTCGCTCTGGATAAGAGCGTCTGCTAAATGACTAAAATGTAAAAATGTAAATGTGTTAAGACACTACATCACTTAGCCGCAGTGTGTCTGGGGGAGGTAATGACAGACATCCAGTCTGATAAGACATCAGTAGTTACTGCTAAGGAAGAGTGGTCTCCATCTCTCTAGGTCCTGTTTCTACTTCCTGTCTGACCTCTGGACCACTTAAAAAGAAGAAGGTCAAAGGTTATCTAAAAGAGGTCTCTCTCTCTCTCTCTCTCTCGGTCCTGCTACTTCAGCTGCCAAAGTTGGACTTTTTGAGTAGAAGGTCAAAGGTTATCTCAGGTCTAACATACTAACTCTACCGTTCACCTGTCACTCAACAGGAATTTACACTAACTTTCACCATCTCAACACGCATTCTCTTTTCTCTAGCTCTGTCTCTCGCGCTCTCGCTCTCACACACACACTCTTAAGTCTTCTTAATTCTTAAATTCTTAAGTCCACCTGTCATACTGTGACAAAAACCAGAAGCCACTCCCCCTTTCTGAGGGTGATTGTGGGCGTGACCTAACAGCAATCAGAATATTCAGTTGAACCTTGATTTTCGGAACTCTTCACATGGTTCTATCAGAGGCCTTCACATGGTTCTCTATCAGAGGCCTTCACATGGTTCTCTATCAGAGGCCTTCACATGGTTCTCTATCAGAGGCCTTCACGTGGTTCTCTATCAGAGGCCTTCACGTGGTTCTCTATCAGAGGCCTTCACGTGGTTCTCTATCAGAGGCCTTCACATGGTTCTCTATCAGAGGCCTTCACATGGTTCTCTATCAGAGGCCTTCACATGGTTCTATCAGAGGCCTTCACATGGTTCTCTATCAGAGGCCTTCACGTGGTTCTCTATCAGAGGCCTTCACATGGTTCTCTATCAGAGGCCTTCACATGGTTCTCTATCAGAGGCCTTCACATGGTTCTCTATCAGAGGCCTTCACATGGTTCTATCAGAGGCCTTCACATGGTTCTCTATCAGAGGCCTTCACATGGTTCTCTATCAGAGGCCTTCACGTGGTTCTCTATCAGAGGCCTTCACATGGTTCTCTATCAGAGGCCTTCACATGGTTCTCTATCAGAGGCCTTCACATGGTTCTCTATCAGAGGCCTTCACATGGTTCTATCAGAGGCCTTCACATGGTTCTCTATCAGAGGCCTTCACATGGTTCTATCAGAGGTCTTCACATGGTTCTCTATCAGAGGCCTTCACATGGTTCTCTATCAGAGGCCTTCACGTGGTTCTCTATCAGAGGCCTTCACGTGGTTCTCTATCAGAGGCCTTCACGTGGTTCTCTATCAGAGGCCTTCACGTGGTTCTCTATCAGAGGCCTTCACATGGTTCTCTATCAGAGGCCTTCACATGGTTCTCTATCAGAGGCCTTCACATGGTTCTCTATCAGAGGCCTTCACGTGGTTCTCTATCAGAGGCCTTCACGTGGTTCTCTATCAGAGGCCTTCACGTGGTTCTCTATCAGAGGCCTTCACGTGGTTCTCTATCAGAGGCCTTCACGTGGTTCTCTATCAGAGGCCTTCACATGGTTCTCTATCAGAGGCCTTCACATGGTTCTCTATCAGAGGCCTTCACATGGTTCTATCAGAGGCCTTCACATGGTTCTCTATCAGAGGCCTTCACATGGTTCTCTATCAGAGGCCTTCACATGGTTCTCTATCAGAGTCCTTCACATGGTTCTCTATCAGAGGCCTTCACATGGTTCTCTATCAGAGGCCTTCACATGGTTCTCTATCAGAGGCCTTCACATGGTTTTCTATCAGAGGCCTTCACATGGTTCTCTATCAGAGGCCTTCACATGGTTCTCTATCAGAGGCCTTCACATGGTTCTCTATCAGAGGCCTTCACATGGTTCTCTATCAGAGGCCTTCACATGGTTCTCTATCAGAGGCCTTCACATGGTTCTCTATCAGAGGCCTTCACATGGTTCTCTATCAGAGGCCTTCACATGGTTCTATCAGAGGCCTTCACATGGTTCTATCAGAGGCCTTCACATGGTTCTATCAGAGGCCTTCACATGGTTCTATCAGAGGCCTTCACATGGTTCTATCAGAGGCCTTCACATGGTTCTCTATCAGAGGATCTCTAGTGGCACAGCTAGCACTGCGACGCAGTGCCTTAGACCACTGTAACTCAGTTAAATCTTTGAAATTGTTGCATGTTGCGTTTATAGTTTTGTTCAGTATAGTTAAAGCTAGCTAGGCTAATTGAAGCTGCATGCACTTTCTTTCTCATCCTACGCTGTTATAAACAACGACTCCCTTCAGAATATAACGTAGCCTACCTTGATGGTCATTGGTCATTGTAGCCCATCCGTCTCCTTTAACTTTTAACTCCATCTTCCATTGATTAGATACCTCCTCTATGACTGTATCCTATTGCTGCTTTGATGACTTGTGATTGGCCAACAACATGCTACAAGCTCCACTCTCGTGAAAAGCTTAGAGCAGCAGCATAAATTAGAGAATTTCTCTCTCTCTCTAGCAGTCGCATTCGGATCTATATTGGTCTTTCCGGACAAGTCAGTTAAAATGTCACATACCCGAGACCCGTGACAATCATTTCAGACCCGACCCAGACCTGTGACATTATTTAGAATTCTGCATCCGGACCCGCTCGGATCGGGTCTCGGGTATTCAGGTACAGGTGGATCCGTGAAGACCTCTAGTCTGTACGCTCTTAAGGAGAAAGGATTAGCGCTAGACAGAGGGTTACATTGAAGGTTAAGATGGGATCGACTTTCCGGTGACCGCTGTTGACCAGGTCACATCTGTTGTGTTGTTACATGCAAAGTCAAAATCTTGCCTCCTCAGCCCTCTGTTCAGACTAACCCTACCTAACGTAGCAGATGGAAAAGAAACACCTGCAACTAGATCCGCTACATCCTGGTCTTGACGAGAAGAACAAAAAAATACTGGTCGGGGGGAGGTTCTCTTCTGCACTCTTCAACCAATCCACTTAAATGTGGAGGAGGGGTTAAGATGGAGTGTCACCTTGTTAACGTCCAAAATGGAAGTCGCCGTCACAGGCTCTCTTTCCGTTTCCCCTGAAAACCAGAACATCTGGTTGTTGGGGACTGGGCAGACGCTAGGCTAACCCTAAACAGGAAGGTCAGAGTTCATCTAAAGGTTAAGATGGTGACCGGAGCCTTTGGAATGACCGTCGCTCTGCCTGTGACTGAGTTGACCTCTATTGACAACTGTTGACCGCTGCTATGGCCGGGTCAGGTCTTTGAGTTATCAGCTCTACCCCTTTCTCTACATCCCCCTCTTCCCCCTGGCTCCAGCCAAAACAACCCCCTCTTCCCCCTGGCTCCAGCCAAAACAACCCCCTCTTCCCCCTGGCTCCAGCCAAAACAACCCCCTCTTCCCCCTGGCTCCAGCCAAAACAACCCCCTCTTCCCCCTGGCTCCAGCCAAAACAACCCCCTCTTCCCCCTGGCTCCAGCCAAAACAACCCCCTCTTCCCCCTGGCTCCAGCCAAAACAACCCCTCTTCCTGACTGTGTATTGAGTCCGAGGCTCCAAAGTAACCTTTCTGTCTGTCGAGTTATTGCCTGGGCAACGGGGCCAAACGGCGGTCACCGCAACAACACAAAGCAGCTATTTGATTGGTGGAGTCGACCGACGGTCACAGCATCCGACCAACACAGTCAAACAGCGGTCAGTACAGGAAACAATGGTCAAGCATTGCTCTCCATCTCACACACACCGACTCCGGGACAACATGGGTTACTCTCCCTCTCACACACAAACAAACCCTCTCTCGCTGTAAAGTACTAAAGACTCAAATCCTCTCTCTGTAAAGTACTAAAGACTCCAAACCCTCTCTCTCTCTGTAAAGTACTAAATACCCCAAACCCTCTCTCTCTGTAAAGTACTAAAGACTCCAAACCCTCTCTCTCTGTAAAGTACTAAAGACTCCAAACCCCCTCTCTCTGTAAAGTACTAAATACCCCAAACCCTCTCTCTCTGTAAAGTACTAAAGACCCCAAACCCTCTCTCTCTGTAAAGTACTAAAGACTCCAAACCCTCTCTCTCTGTAAAGTACTAAAGACTCCAAACCCTCTCTCTCTCTGTAAAGTACTAAAGACTCCAAACCCTCTCTCTCTGTAAAGTACTAAAGACTCCAAACCCTCTCTCTCTGTAAAGTACTAAAGACTCCAAACCCCCTCTCTCTGTAAAGTACTAAAGACTCCAAACCCTCTCTCTCTGTAAAGTACTAAAGACTCCAAACCCTCTCTCTCTGTAAAGTTCTAAAGACCCCAAACCCTCTCTCTCTCTGTAAAGTACTAAAGACTCCAAACCCTCTCTCTGTAAAGTACTAAAGACTCCAAACCCTCTCTCTCTGTAAAGTACTAAAGACCCCAAACCCTCTCTCTGTAAAGTACTAAAGACTCCAAACCCTCTCTCTCTCTCTCTGTAAAGTACTAAAGACCACAAACCCTCTCTCTGTAAAGTACTAAAGACCCCAAACCCTCTCTCTGTAAAGTACTAAAGACTCCAAACCCTCTCTCTCTGTAAATTACTAAAGACTCCAAACCCTTTCTCTCTGTAAAGTACTAAAGACTCCAAATCCTCTCTCTCTCTGTAAGGTACTAAAGACCCCAAACCCTCTCTCTCTCTATAAAGTACTAAAGACCCCAAACCCTCTCTCTGTAAAGTACTAAAGACTCCAAATCCTCTCTCTCTGTAAAGTACTACAGACTCCAAACCCTCTCTCTCTGTAAAGTACTAAAGACTCCAAACCCTCTCTCTCTCTGTAAAGTACTAAAGACTCCAAACCCTCTCTCTCTGTAAAGTACTAAAGACCCCAAACCCTCTCTCTCTCTGTAAAGTACTAAAGACCCCAAACCCTCTCTCTCTGTAAAGTACTAAAGACTCCAAACCCTCTCTCTCTCTGTAAAGTACTAAAGACTCCAAACCCTCTCTCTCTCTGTAAAGTACTAAAGACCCCAAACCCTCTCTCTCTCTGTAAAGTACTAAAGACCCCAAACCCTCTCTCTCTGTAAAGTACTAAAGACCCCAAACCCTCTCTCTGTAAAGTACTAAAGACTCCAAACCCTCTCTCTGTAAAGTACTACAGACTCCAAACCCTCTCTCTCTCTCTCTCTGTAAAGTACTAAAGACCCCAAACCCTCTCTCTCTGTAAAGTACTAAAGACCCCAAACCCTCTCTCTCTGTAAAGTACTAAAGACTCCAAACCCTCTCTCTCTGTAAAGTACTAAAGACCCCAAACCCTCTCTCTCTGTAAAGTACTAAAGACTCCAAATCCTCTCTCTCTCTGTAAAGTACTAAAGACTCCAAACGCCCCCTCTCTGTAAAGTACTAAAGACTCCAAACCCCCTCTCTCTGTAAAGTACTAAAGACTCCAAACCCTCTCTCTCTCTGTAAAGTACTAAAGACTCCAAACCCTCTCTCTCTGTAAAGTACTAAAGACCCCAAACCCTCTCTCTCTCTGTAAAGTACTAAAGACCCCAAACCCTCTCTCTCTCTGTAAAGTACTAAAGACTCCAAACCCTCTCTCTCTCTGTAAAGTACTAAAGACCCCAAACCCTCTCTCTCTGTAAAGTACTAAAGACTCCAAACCCTCTCTCTCTCTGTAAAGTACTAAAGACTCCAAACCCTCTCTCTCTCTGTAAAGTACTAAAGACCCCAAACCCTCTCTCTCTCTGTAAAGTACTAAAGACCCCAAACCCTCTCTCTCTGTAAAGTACTAAAGACCCCAAACCCTCTCTCTGTAAAGTACTAAAGACTCCAAACCCTCTCTCTGTAAAGTACTACAGACCCCAAACCCTCTCTCTCTGTAAAGTACTAAAGACCCCAAACCCCCTCTCTGTAAAGTACTAAAGACCCCAAACCCCCTCTCTCTCTGTGTAAAGTACTAAAGACTCCAAACCCCCCCTCTCTGTAAAGTACTAAAGACCCCAAACCCCCTCTCTCTCTATGTAAAGTACTAAAGACTCCAAACCCTCCCTCTCTCTCTGTAAAGTACTAAAGACTCCAAACCCTCTCTCTCTGTAAAGTACTAAAGACTCCAAACCCTCTCTCTCTGTAAAGTACTAAAGACTCCAAACCCCCCCTCTCTGTAAAGTACTAAAGACCCCAAACCCTCTCTCTCTCTGTAAAGTACTAAAGACCCCAAACCCTCTCTCTCTCTGTAAAGTACTAAAGACCCCAAACCCTCTCTCTCTGTAAAGTACTAAAGACTCCAAACCCTCCCTCTCTCTCTGTAAAGTACTAAAGACTCCAAACCCCCTCTATCTGTAAAGTACTAAAGACCCCAAACCCTCTCTCTCTCTGTAAAGTACTAAAGACTGTAGTGTAATAGATAAGTAATAATCATTGTGAACGAGAGATACAGATACAATACGAGAGGAGAGAACTTGCTTCCCCAAGTTAAAACAATAATTACGTGTACGTTTAGGTATTTTTATCCTGTTATCTTGAGTAAGGAAGAAGACTAAATGAAGCAGGACAGATTACAGATAGACTGGAATACAGACCAGACTCCATTACCAACACCTTTATTTATATACAGGCCTGTGTGAGAGTGTGTGAGAGTGTGTGTGAGTGTGTGTGAGTGTGTGAGAGTGTGTGTGTGTGAGTGTGTGTGAGAGTGTGTGTGAGTGTGTGTGAGTGTGTGTGAGTGTGTGTGAGTGTGTGAGAGTGTGTGAGTGTGTGAGAGTGTGTGTGAGTGTGTGTGAGTGTGAGTGTGTGAGAGTGTGTGTGTGTGTGTGTGTGAGTGTGAGTGTGTGAGAGTGTGTGAGAGTTGTTTCCTAGGACACACTCCATCAGCATTAGGCCTAACCCTAGAGGGTGTGGCGGATCAGATATGGGTTTGTTTTCGGACGGGCGGGCGGGCGGGCGGTGACTGTTGTCATGGTAACATCCCCAGATAACAGGGTCAGACAACAGGAAGCAGAGTTGATGTTGACTCACACACACACACACACACAATTAATTCGATTAATTTAAATGTGTTTTAGCGCGATGTTTTAAAATGCCTTTTGTTTCCGTTTTTATAACAACGGTAATTATTAGTGAATCTGCATGGCTCTGGTTACATTTGTAAGATAAATTACATTTTCATAGACAGACTAGAAAGCCAGATCAGTTATTATTGCAAATTATGCAGGTTAAACTATTTTGATAAAATAATTACAATTATTAGCGGGTTTTATGGTAGGCTTCTATTTAGCCTTGGTATAATTGTACATGCAGTGTATTGAACTTTAACTGCGGAACAAAGCTTACTAGAGAAAACTTTTTTTTTAATGCAGATATACTGTATGTTGTGAATCGCCCATAGAATTGAAGTCGGAAGTTTACATACACCTTAGCCAAACACATTTAAACTCAGTTTTTCACAATTCCTGACATTTAATCCTAGTAAAAATTCCCTGTCTTAGTTCAGTTAGGATCACCACTTTATTTTAAGAATGTGAAATGTCAGAATAGTAGAGAGAATGATTTATTTCAGCTTTTATTGCTTTCATCACATTCCCAGTGGGTCAGAAGTTTACATACACTCAATTAGTATTTGGCATTGCCTTTAAATTGTTTAACTTGGGTCAAATGTTTCGGGTAGCCTTCCACAAGCTTCCCACAATAAGTTGGGTGAATTTTGGCCCATTCCTCCTGACAGAGCTGGTGTAACTGAGTCAGGTTTGTAGGCCTCCTTGCTCGCACACGCTTTTTCAGTTCTGCCCACAAATGTTCTATAGGATTGAGGTCAGGGCTTTGTGATGGCCACTCCAATACCTTGACTTTGTTGTCCTTAAGTCATTTTGCCACAACTTTGGAAGTATGCTTGGGGTCATTGTCCATTTGGAAGACCCATTTGCGACCAAGCTTTAACTTCCTGACTGATGTCTTGAGATGTTGCTTCAATATATCCACATAATTTTCCTTCCTCATGATGCCATCTATTTTGTGAAGTGCACCAGTCCCTCCTGCAGCAAAGCACCCCCACAGCATGATGCTGCCACCCCCGTGCTTCACGGTTAGGATGGTGTTCTTCGGCTTGCAAGCATCCACCTTTTTCCTCCAAACATAACGATGGTCATTATGGCCAAACAGTTCAATTTTTGTTTCATCAGACCAGAGGACATTTCTCCAAAAAGTACAATATTTGTCCCCATGTGCAGTTGCAAACCATAGTCTGGCTTTTTTATGGCAGTTTTGGAGCAGTGGCTTCTTCCTTGCTGAGCGGCCTTTCAGGTTATGTCGATATAGGACTCGTTTTACTGTGGATATAGATACTTTTGTACCTGTTTCCTCCAGCATCTTCACAAGGTCCTTTGCTGTTGTTCTGGGATTGATTTGCACTTTTCGCACCAAAGTACGTTCATCTCTAGGAGACAGAACGCGTCTCCTTCCTGACCGGTATGACGGCTGCATGGTCCCATGGTGTTTATACTTGCGTACTATTGTTTGTACAGATGAATGTGGTACTTTCAGGCATTTGGAAATTGCTCCCAAGAATGAACCAGACTTGTGGAGGTCTACAATTTTTTTCTGAGGTCTTGGCTGATTTCTTTTGATTTTCCCATGATGTCAAGCAAAGAGGCACTGAGTTTGGTAGGCCTTGAAATACATCCACAGGTACACCTCCAATTGACTAAAATTATGTCAATTAGCCTTTCAGAAGCTTCTAAAGCCATGACATCATTTTCTGGAATTTTCCATGCTGTTTAAAGGCACAGTCAACTTAGTGTATGTAAACTTCTGACCCACTGGAATTGTGATACAGTGAATTATAAGTGAAATAATCTGTCTGTAAACAATTGTTGGAAAAATTACCTGTGTCATGCACAAAGTAGATGTCCTAACCGACTTGCCAAAACTATAGTTTGTTAACAAGAAATTTGTGGAGTGGTTGAAAAACGAGTTTTAATGACTCCAACCTAAGTGTATGTAAACTTCCGACTTCAACTGTAACTTTGGAGAAAAAAAAAACAGATATATGATTTGTAGGCCATATCGCCCAGCACTACTCTGAAACATTGTCACCCGCACACACCAGAGTAGAGCTAACCGTATTCTCACCCCTCTTTGGCTCGGTGCCTTATCCTCGACTAGTGACCTCAAGCTGCAAAGATGTAAGAGAAGGGCCATGAGGGTGAAACCGCTATTGGCATAGAGAACACCTCATTCCAATAAACACTGACTTGACTGAGATTCAGAGAGAGAGAGAGACAGAGTCAGAGAGAGAGAGACAGAGAGGGAGAGAGAGAGAGAGAGAGAGAGAGAGAGAGAGAGAGAGAGAGAGAGCGAAAGAGAGCGAGAGACAGAGTCAGAGAGACAGAGACAGAGACAGAGACAGAGAGAGAGAGAGATCGAGAGAGAGAGAGATCGAGAGAGAGAGAGAGCGAAAGAGAGCGAGAGACAGAGTCAGAGAGAGAGAGAGAGAGAGAGACAGAGACAGAGACAGAGACAGAGACAGAGAGAGAGAGAGAGAGAGAGAGAGAGAGAGAGAGAGAGAGAGAGAGAGAGATCGAGAGAGAGACAGAGAGAGAGAGAGACAGAGGGAGAGACAGAGACAGAGACAGAGACAGACACAGAGACAGAGACAGAGAGAGAGAGAGAGAGAGAGAGAGAGACAGAGAGAGAGAGAGAGAGAGCGAAAGAGAGCGAGAGACAGAGTCAGAGAGACAGAGACAGAGACAGAGACAGAGAGAGAGAGAGATCGAGAGAGAGAGAGATCGAGAGAGAGAGAGAGCGAAAGAGAGCGAGAGACAGAGTCAGAGAGAGAGAGAGAGAGAGAGACAGAGAGGGGACAAAGTGCCACAGAACCAAAATATAACTAAATAAAACCAGAGAGATTGAGGTGGAATTGGTTTTGAGGAGTTGAGACTCTAAATCCTAAACTGAGGGTGTTGAAGGGTCAGGTTATCCCTCTCTCTCTCTCTCTCTCTCCTATCCCTCTAAAACAAGCCCTGTCAATACAAGCCAGAGAGTGACAAAGAGAGATAGTAGCCCAGCGCTGGGTTTAATGGTTAGGGTGTGTGTGTGCGCTGGCTCCAGCCCGGTGTACGCTGGCTGACCTCATGGTGCTTAACAGCCAGAACCAACCCAGGTGAAAATGACTGAGAAAGAGAGAGGGAGTTAGGAGAGGGGGGGGGGGGGGGGGGGGGGGTAGACACCAAGTATCCACAAAGCGTCTCAGAGTAGAAAGTTGGTGGTAAGTGCTGAGAATATAAATATTTTACTCCTCCTCTGATGGGTAAAAAAACAAGCTAGGCATTAAACCTCTTTAGTCATAAGAGTCCAACCTAGTCGACAGATATTTAGGAGACCTCATGAGCTGACCTGACCAGTTCAGAGTTACCAGCAGGTGTCTTCATATAGACAGGGAATTGCTTTGGAGTTGTTGAAAGAATGTTTTGATATTTATATAATTGAGCTCAGGTGCATCCTGTTTCCACTGATCATCCTTGAGGTCAATTCAATTGATTGGACATGATTTGGAAAGGCACACACCTGTCTATATAAGGTCCCACAGTGCATGTCAGAGGTCCGAGACAGGACTGTGTCGAGGCACAGATCTGGGGAAGGGTACCAAAAAATGTCTGCAGCATTGAAGGTCCCCAAGAACACAGTGGCCTCCATCATTCTTAAATGGAAGAAGTTTGAAACCACCAAGACTCTTCCTAGAGCTGGCCGTCCGGCCAAACTGAGCAATCGGGGGAGAAGGGCCTTGGTCAGGGAGGTGACCAAGAACCCGATGGTCACTCTGACAGAGCTCCAGAGTTCCTCTGTGGAGATGGGAGAACCTTCCAGAAGGACAACCATCTCCGCAGCACTCCACCAATCAGGCCTTTATGCTAGAGGCCAGACGGAAACCACTCCTCAGTAAAAAGGCAAATGACAGCCCGCTTGGAGTTTGCCAAAAGGCACCTAAAGACTCTCAGACCATGATAAACAAGATTCTCTGGTCTGATGAAACCAAGATTGAACTCTTTGGCCTGAATGCCAAGCGTCACGTCTGGAGGAAACCTGGCACCATCCCTACGGTGAAGCATGGTGGTGGCAGCATCATGCTGTGGGGATGTTTTTCAGCTGCAGGGACTGGGAGAGTAGTCAGGATCAAGGGAAAGATGAACAGAGCAAAGTACATTTACATTTACATTTTAGTCATTTAGCAGACGCTCTTATCCAGAGCGACTTACAGTTAGTGAGTGCATACATTATAAATTTTTTATTTTTCATACTGGCCCCCCGTGGGAATCGAACCCACAACCCTGGCGTTGCAAACGCCATGCTCTACCAACTGAGCTACATCCCTGCCGGCCATTCCCTCCCCTACCCTGGACAACGCTGGGCCAATTGTGCGCCGCCCCATGGGTCTCCCGGTCGCGGCCGGCTACGACAGAGCCTGGATTCGAACCAGGATCTCTAGTGGCACAGCTAGCACTGCGATGCAGTGCCTTAGACCACTGCGCCACTCGGGAGGTTAGTACAGTACAAAGTACAGAGAGATCCTTGATGAAAACCTGCTCCAGAGCATTCAGGACCTCTGACTTAGGAGAAGGGTTCACCTTCCAACAGGACAACGACCCTAAGCACACAGCCAAGACAACGCAGGAGTGCTTCGGGAGAAGTCTCTGAATGTCCTTGAGTGGCCCTGCCAGAGCCCGGACTTGAACCCGATCTAACATCTCTTTAGAGACCTGAAAATAGCTGTGCAGCAACGCTCCCCATCCAACCTGACAGAGCTTGAGAGGATCAGCAGAGAAGAATGGGAGAAACTCCCCAAATACAGGTGTGCCAAGCTTGTAGATTCATACCAAAGTAGACTCGAGTCAGTAATCGCCGCCAAAGGTGCTTCAACAAAGTACTGAGTAAATGGTTTGAATACTTAAGTACATTTAATATTTCAGTATTTTTTCTAATACATTTTCAAAAATGTCTAAAAACCAGTTTCTGCCTTGTTATTATGGGGTATTGTTTGTAGATTGATTAGTTTTTTAATTTTTTTTAATCCATTTTAGAATAAGGCTGTAACATAACAAAATGTGGAAAAAGTCAAGGAGTCTGAATACTTTCCGAATGCACCGTACACGCAACAGTATATCTTGTGCTTTTAACAATGATTTCACATGATGTGCCTAAATACTTACAACCACTAGGCTAATAAATAATATCAACTTTTTTCTTTAGATTATTTCATTAACCTACATCATGTTATTTCAAGCCATCCATTTGGAGCGCAACATCATGTTGTTAAAAAAAAAAACATGTCTAAATTGGGCATGCCTATAAACTGGGCAATTGAAGGCAACAAGGCATCTAGGGGCTCCTCTCCTCTCCTCTCCTCTCCTCTCCTCTCCTCTCCTCTCCTCTCCTCTCCTCTCCTCTCCTCTCCTCTCCTCTCCTGTTAACTGATCGTGTTAGGTAAAAATGATAGACCTTTTTCAAACGTTGTCTGTAACATGATCGGCAAGTGACTCGAAAGCTAAGTTCTTAAACGGGAGTGACGAGTGTGTTGATAAAATAAATGTTGACAATATTACTGTTAACAAACATCTGAATTGATTTTTTTTTTAAAGTTATGCATGCCAACATTTTAGGCAATAATTAGGAGTAGGCGTGGTGTCGTCAGACAAATTATATCAAAGGTTTTACCATTGCAACATTTTATGTACAGTCACATTCACCTTGGTTGGTCTGAATCGTGCTGTAGAGATCACAGCTGGCAATGCCTCATCGTGATTGTTGCAAATGATGGGGAATAACCAATGACGATGAGGCGTCGCCATCTTTCCTTTGCAAGCAGTGTGGAACCAGGGGGTTGGTTATAGATGTGAGATGGGGGGGGGGGGGGGGGGGGGGGGGTGGGGGGGGGGGGTCCCAAGCAGTGTGGAACCAGTCATTGAGGTCAGGTAAAGACCGCAGGAGAGGGGAGATGGAAGCAGTCAATGAGGTCAGGTAAAGACCGCAGGAGAGGGAGATGGAAGCAGTCAATGAGGTCAGGTAAAGACCGCAGGAGAGGAGATGGAAGCAGTCAATGAGGTCAGGTAAAGACCGCAGGAGAGGGAGATGGAAGCAGTCAATGAGGTCAGGTAAAGACCGCAGGAGAGGGAGATGGAAGCAGTCAATGAGGTCAGGTAAAGACCGCAGGAGAGGGAGATGGAAGCAGTCAATGAGGTCAGGTAAAGACCGCAGGAGAGGGAGATGGAAGCAGTCAATGAGGTCATGACCAACCACCCAGCTGCCACTGCTACGTCATGACCCAACCACCCAGAGAACGTAGTGTGAGAAAGAGAAGGACAGACATTTTATTTCTCTCTATCCATCCCTCAGACGGGCGGGCGGGCGGGCGGGTGGGCGGGCAGGCGGATGCACGAGGTCAGCATACCAAGATGGAATCTCTATAAGGCCTAAGGAGCACTGAATTCAGGATGTGTGTGTGTCAGTGTGTGTGTCAGTGTGTGTGTCAGTGTGTGTGTCAGTGTGTGTGTCAGTGTGTGTGTCAGTGTGTGTGTCAGTGTGTGTGCCAGTGGTTCCATAGGACCACGGGGGAAGCATTTAAAAGTCCATCTACCGCTCATCCTCCTCTCGTCCCTTCATCTTCCTCTCGCTCCCTCGCTCTTTCTCTTTCCTTCAGAGGATCAGATCACGGTATGAACAGACATGTCAGGCCCCCTACCAGCCGGCTTTACCCTCCTGTCTCTGTCCCACTGTGGAGCTCCCAAACTAAGCCCCAAAACCCCAGAAAAACGTTTCCCTTCTGCACCACTCTCTCTCTCATGGCTGTCAGATCTCTGTGTCAGGTCAAAGTCCGTGATGCCCTTACATAAACACTCTTGGACCCTCATCCCTTAACCGTCCTCTGCCTGAACCCATCACGTCTCACACACGCATGTCTCGTGCCCCTCGACTACCTCCTCTGTGTACCTCCTCTGTGACCGCACAGGAATATGACAGCGCTCTCCGTCTCTCCTCTCCCTCCCAAACGCTCCCTCTCTCCTCTCTCCCCCTCAGTCTCTCTCCTCCTCAGTCCTCCCTCCTCTCTCCTCTGAGTCTCTCTCCCCCTCAGTCCTCTCTCCCCCTCAGTCTCTCTCCTCTCTCTCAGTCTCTCTCCTCTCTCTCTCTCCCTCAGTCTCTCTCCTCTCTCGCCCTCAGCCTCTCTCTCTCCCTCAGTCTCTCTCCCTCAGTCGCTCTCTCTCTCCTCTCGTCGCTCTCCTCTCTCCCCCCAGTCACTCTCCCCCTCAGTCTCTCTCCCCTCAATCTCTCTCCCCCTCAATCTCTCTCCCCTCAATCTCTCTCCCCTCAATCTCTCTCCCCTCAGTCGCTCTCCCCCTCAGTCGCTCTCCCCTCAATCTCTCCCCCCAGTCTCTTTTCCCCCCTCAGTCTCTTTCCCCCTCAGTCTTTCTCCCCCTCAGTCTCTTCTCCCCCCTCTCTATCCCTCAGTCTCTCTCCTATCTCCCCCCTCTCTATCCCTCAGTCTCTCGACCTTCGGTCTCCCCCCTCTCTATCCCTCAGTCTCTCTC
>NW_028167172.1:17500-57137 GCF_964263955.1 Coregonus lavaretus | reverse complement strand
ACATTCATTTATGAATAGATATGGCAGGTTTCAGGACTCTGATGTACAGTGGGGAAAAAAAGTATTTAGTCAGCCACCAATTGTGCAAGTTCTCCCACTTAAAAAGATGAGAGAGGCCTGTAATTTTCATCATAGGTACACGTCAACTATGACCGAGAAATGGAGAAAAAGAAATCCAGAAAATCACATTGTAGGATTTTTTATGAATTTATTTGCAAATTATGGTGGAAAATAAGTATTTGGTCACCTACAAACAAGCAAGATTTCTGGCTCTCACAGACCTGTAACTTCTTCTTTAAGAGGCTCCTCTGTCCTCCACTCGTTACCTGTATTAATGGCACCTGTTTGAACTTGTTATCAGTATAAAAGACACCTGTCCACAACCTCAAACAGTCACACTCCAAACTCCACTATGGCCAAGACCAAAGAGCTGTCAAAGGACACCAGAAACAAAATTGTAGTCCTGCACCAGGCTGGGAAGGCTGAATCTGCAATAGGTAAGCAGCTTGGTTTGAATAAATCAACTGTGGGAGCAATTATTAGGAAATGGAAGACATACAAGACCACTGATAATCTCCCTCGATCTGGGGCTCCACGCAAGATCTCACCCAGTGGGGTCAAAATTATCACAAGGATGGTGAGCAAAACTCCCAGAACCACACGGGGGGACCTAGTGAATGACCTGCAGAGAGCTGGGACCAAAGTAACAAAGCCTACCATCAGTATCACACTACGCCGCCAGGGACTCAAATCCTGCAGTGCCAGACGTGTCCCCCTGCTTAAGCCAGTACATGTCCAGGCCCGTCTGAAGTTTGCTAGAGTGCATTTGGGTGATCCAGAAGAGGATTGGGAGAATGTCATATGGTCAGATGAAACCAAAATAGAAAAAAAAAGTCAACTCGTCGTGTTTGGAGGACAAAGAATGTTGAGTTGCATCCAAAGAACACCATACCTACTGTGAAGCATGGGGGTGGAAACATCATGCTTTGGGGCTGTTTTTCTGCAAAGGGACCAGGACGACTGATCCGTGTAAAGGAAAGAATGAATGGGGCCATGTATCGTGAGATTTTGAGTGAAAACCTCCTTCCATCAGCAAGGGCATTGAAGATGAAACGTGGCTGGGTCTTTCAGCATGACAATGATCCCAAACACACCGCCCGGGTAACGAAGAAGTGGCTTCGTAATAAGCATTTCAAGGTCCTGGAGTGGCCTAGCCAGTCTCCAGATCTCAACACCATAGAAAATCTTTGGAGGGAGTTGAAAGTCTGTGTTGCCCAGCGACAGCCCCAAAACATCACTGCTCTAGAGGAGATCTGCATGGAGGAATGGGCCAAAATACCAGCAACAGTGTGTGAAAACCTTGTGAATACTTACAGAAAACGTTTGACCTGTGTCATTGCCAACAAAGGGTATATAACAAAGTATTGAGAAACTTTTGTTATTGACCAAATACTTATTTTCCACCATAATTTGCAAATAAATTCATAACAATTCCTACAATATGGTTTTCTGGATTTTTTTCCTCATTTTGTCTGTCATAGTTGACGTGTACCTATGATGGAAATTACAGGCCTCTCTCATCTTTTTAAGTGGGAGAACTTGCACAATTGGTGGCTGACTAAATACTTTTTTTCCCCACTGTATCTGAAAATGTTGAAAAAATATATTTTCACCACAGAAGATTAGCAGTGTGATTTTACTCTTGCAGGCTGTCAATCTGTCTAGTCACAGAGGAAGGCTGTGCTTCTCTGGTCTCAGCTCTGAGTTCAAACCCCTCACACCTGAGAGAGCTGGATCTGAGTAACAATGACCTGAAGGATTCAGGAGTGAAGCTGCTCTCTGCTGGACTGTGGAATCCCCACTGTAAACTGGAGACTCTGAGGTCAGTATTCCTGTAGTTGGTCAACAAGTGATAACTATTCACCAGATCCACATGTGTTTACCAGGCACACATAGTCCACACCATATGTGTTTGGACAGTGAAGCTTACAGTTTTACATTTGGTTTTTAGATACAATGTTTCATATTATGCAACAGTACAGAATGTCACCTTTTATTTAAAGATTTTCATACATATACAGTGAGGGAAAAAAGTATTTGATCCCCTGCTGATTTTGTACATTTGCCCACTGACAAAGAAATGGTCAGTCTATAATTTTAATGGTAGGTTTATTTGAACAGTGAGAGACAGAATAACAACAAAAAAATCCAGAAAAACGCATGTAAAAAATGTTATAAATTGATTTGCATTTTAATGAGGGTAATAAGTATTTGACCCCCTCTCAATCAGAAAGATTTCTGGCTCCCAGGTGTCTTTTATACAGGTAGCGAGCTGAGATTATGAGCACACTCTTAAAGGGAGTGCTCCTAATCTCAGCTTGTTACCTGTATAACAGACACCTGTCCACAGAAGCAATCAATCAATCAGATTCCAAATTCTCCACCATGGCCAAGACCAAAGAGCTCTCCAAGGATGTCAGGGACAAGATTGTAGACCTACACAAGGCTGGAATGGGTTACAAGACCATCGCTAAGCAGCTAGGTGAGAAGGTGACAACAGTTGGTGCGATTATTCGCAAATGGAAGAAACACAAAAGAACTGTCAATCTCCCTCGGCCTGGGGCTCCAAGCAAGATCTCACCTCGTGGAGTTGCAATGATCATGAGAACGGTGAGGAATCAGCCCAGAACTACACGGGAGGATCTTGTCAATGATCTCAAGGCAGCTGGGACCATAGTCACCAAGAAAACAATTGGTAACACACTACGCCGTGAAGGACTGAAATCCTGCAGTGCCCGCAAGGTCCCCCTGCTCAAGAAAGCACATATACATGGCCGTCTGAAGTTTGCCAATGAACATCTGAATGATTCAGAGGAGAACTGGGTGAAAGTGTTGTGGTCAGATGAGACCAAAACCGAGCTCTTTGGCATCAACTCAACTCGCCGTGTTTGGAGGAGGAGGAATGCTGCCTATGACCTCAAGAACACCATCCCCACCGTCAAACATGGAGGTGGAAACATTATGCTTTTGGGGGTGTTTTTCTGCTAAGGGGACAGGACAACTTCACCGCATCAAATCTTGAGTGAGAACCTCCTTCCCTCAGCCAGGGCATTGAAAATGGGTCGTGGATGGGTATTCCAGCATGACAATGACCCAAAACACACGGCCAAGGCAACAAAGGAGTGGCTCAAGAAGAAGCACATTAAGGTCCTGGAGTGGCCTAGCCAGTCTCCAGACCTTAATCCCATAGAAAATCTGTGGAGGGAGCTGAAGGTTCGAGTTGCCAAACGTCAGCCTCGAAACCTTAATGACTTGGAGAAGATCTGCAAAGAGGAGTGGGACAAAATCCCTCCTGATATGTGTGCAAACCTGGTGGCCAACTACAAGAAACATCTGACCTCTGTGATTGCCAACAACGGTTTTGCCACCAAGTACTAAGTCATGTTTTGCAGAGGGGTCAAATACTTATTTCCCGCATTAAAATGCAAATCAATTTATAACATTTTTGACATGTGTTTTTCAGGATTTTTTTGTTGTTATTCTGTCTCTCACTGTTCAAATAAACCTACCATTAAAATTATAGACTGATCATGTCTTTGTCAGTGGGCAAACGTACAAAATCAGCAGGGGATCAAATACTTTTTTCCATCACTGTATATTTTACCGTTTAGAAATGAAAGTACTTTATTATGCAGTTCTCCCATTTGAAAAGTCATAATTATTTAGACAAATTAATTTAGTCCAAAGTTTAGTATTTGGTCCCATATTCCTTACCTGCAGTGATTACATCAAGCTTGTGATTCTACAAACTTGTTGAAAACATTTGCAGTTTGTCTTGGTTGTGTTTTGGATGATGTTTTTCCCAATAGAAACTGAATGGTGAATAATGTCCTGTCATTTTGGAGTAACTTCACTTGTATTGTCAGTAAGAATAGAATATGTTTCTGAACACTTCTACATTCATGTGGATGCTACTATGATTATGAATAATCATGAATGAATCGTGAATGATGATGAATGAGAAAGTTACAGAGGAACAAGGATCATACCCCCTCTGTTATTGGTAATGGTGAGAGGTTAGCATGTTTTGTTGTAGCCTCTGTAACTTTCTCACTCATTATTATTCATGATTCATTCATGATTTTTCTTAATCATGTCATCATCAGGATTAATTTAGTAGTGTTTAGAAACATGTTATCTACTCACTTAGACAGAAAATTACTCCAGTCATCATCCACCATTCAGTTACTATCGGGCAAAACATAACCCAAAACACAACCAAAACAAACTGCAAATGCAACCAACGAGTTTGGGACCAAATACTCAACTTTTGACAACTTTAATACACTATAAGTGAAATGGTCAGAATACTTATGACTTCTTCAAATGGGGGGACTAGATACATAAAGTGCTTTCATTTCTAAACGGTGAAACAGATATGTATTAAAATACCCTCAAATAAAAGGTGACATTATATACTGTCACCTCATATGAAACGCTTGATCTCAAATCCAAAATGTTGGAGTACAGAGCCACATTTAAAATGTAATCTTCATTGTCAAAATAGATATGGTGTGGACTGTATACTCAATACAATCTAAATCTGATACCTCACTGTCTGTCTTTTGACTGATACTGCTTTTTAAACTGCTCTGGTCAGTCTACTCAAATATTTGTAATATGCATTTTTCTATCTACAAGCAATACTTTTGATAATTTGTCATTTCTAATAATGATACATTAATTTATGAATAGATATGGCAGATTTCAGGACTCTGATGTATCTTAAAATGTTGAAAAAATATACTGCCACTATTTTGACCACCAAAGAATAGCAGTGTGGTTTTAATATGATTTGACTCTTTGCAGGCTGTCAGGCTGTCTAGTCACAGAGGAAGGCTGTGCTTCTCTGGTCTCAGCTCTGAAGTCAAACCCCTCACACCTGAGAGAAATGGACCTGAGCTACAATCACCCAGGAGACTCAGGAGTCAGACTGCTCTCTGCTGGACTGGAGGATCCACACTGGAGACTGGAGAAACTCAAGTATGTAGAGGGTTTATGTCAATGTTCATATCAGACATGTTGGAGTTATCAGGCTAGTTAAGACAAACATTCTGACCACCACTTGGACTAAGTTATATGCTGACCGTGTGTGTGTGTGTGTGTGTGTGTGTCTGTGTATGTGTCTGTGTCTGTGTGTGTGTGTGTGTGTGTGTGTGTGTGTGTGCAGTGTGTCCTGTGTGTGTGTGTGTCCAGTGTGTGTGTGTGTGTGTGTGTGTGTGTGTCCAGTGTGTGTGTGTGTGTGTCGTGTGTGTGTGTGTTTGTCCAGTGTGTGTGTGTGTGTGTCCCCAGTGTGTGTGTGTGTGCACGTGTATCAGTACACACACTGGACACACACACACACTGGACACACATACACAATGGACACACACACACACACTGGACACAAACACACACACACACACACACACTGTAAACACACACACTGGACACATACACACACTGGACAAACACACACACTGGACACACACACACACTCAAACTGGACACACACACACTAGACACACACACACACACTAGACATACACACACACACACTGGACACACACACACAATGGACACACACACACACTGGACAAACACACACACACACACACACACACACTGGACACACACACACACACACACACACACATACACTGGACACACACTGGACACACACATTGTAAAGTTAAGTACTGACTGTTTGTGTGTGTGTGTGTGTGTGTGTGTGTGTGTGTGTGTGTGTGTGTGTGTGTGTGTGTGTGTGTGTGTGTGTGTGTGTGTGTGTGTGTGTGTGTGTGTGTGTGTGTGTGTGTGTGTGTGTGTGTGTGTGTGTGTGTGTGTGTGTGTGTGTGTGTGAGTTCAGGTGTATCCCTCAATGACTGTCTGTTCTTCTGCTTACCGCTACAGTGTGGAACATGGTGGAGAGAACAGAATGAAACCTGGACTTAGAAAATGTGAGTGTTGACTGCTGTGAAGAATATGACTAAGAATAAGTCTTAATTCAAGTGAAGTCAAAGTCAAAGACCACCATAATTACTTACTTGGTCATATTAAATATCAGCTGTAGTTCTACAGAAGCACAAATCAGGGACACCAAAGTTTACAAAGAGTTGCTTTGACAATGTGTGTGTCTGTGTGTGGCATGTTCGTGTGAAATGTGTGTGTTCAGGGTGTGTGTGTGTGTGTTCAGTGTAAGTGTGTGTGTGTGTGTGTTCAGGATGTGTGTATGTTTGTGTGTGTAATTGATGGGAATAAGTGTGTTTTATATTACCATACAGTATAACATATGATCATTGAACAAGTCTCAAGTTACCTTAACTTCTCCTTTTGATACCTAGAAACATCTACATTAAATGAATTAGTGAAAAGTGAGTTAACATTCTAATGTGAATGATGATGATTTCTAATATTGTGTCTGGTTTCATCCATCAGATGTCTGTGATCTCACACTGGACCCAAACACAGTAAACAGATTCCTCTCTCTGTCTGAGGAGAACAGAAAGGTGACATGGAGGAGAGAGGAGCAGCTGTATCCTGATCACCCAGAGAGATTTGAGGTCTGGAGACAGGTGCTGTGTAGAGAGGGTCTGACTGGGCGCTGTTACTGGGAGGTAGAGTGGAGTGGGAGAAGGGCTGGTATAGGAGTGACATATAAAGGAATCAGTAGGAGAGGATGGGGTGATGACTGTAGGATTGGATACAATGACAAGTCCTGCTGTCTGATCTGCTCTGACAACAGTTACTCTGCCTGTCACAATAATAAGTCCACTACCATAGACGTCCCCTCCTCCAGCCCCCACAGAGTAGGAGTGTATCTGGACTGGCCAGCCGGCACTCTGTCCTTCTACAGAGTCTTCTCTGACACACTGACCCACCTGAACACATTCCACTCCACATTCACTGAGCCCCTCTATCCAGGGTTTAGGGTTGATGATGTTGACTCCCTTGGTGACCTTTGGGGTTTGGGGTCCTCAGTGTCCCTGTGTCATCACACTGGACACACACACACTGAACACAAACACA
Source organism: Coregonus lavaretus (assembly GCF_964263955.1). Taxonomy (NCBI): domain Eukaryota; kingdom Metazoa; phylum Chordata; class Actinopteri; order Salmoniformes; family Salmonidae; genus Coregonus; species Coregonus lavaretus. Next base: position 50,069 of record NW_028167172.1, on the reverse strand, counting down.
CACGCTGAACACACACACACACACACACACACACACACACACACACACACACACACACACACACACAGTCAGCACATAACTTTGTCCAAGTGTGTGTGTGTGTGTGTATGTGTGTGTGTGTGTGTGTGTGTGTGTGTGTGTGTCCAGTTTGTGTGTGTGTGTGTGTGTGTGTGTCAAACACACTGGGAACAAACACACACTGATCACACAGACACTGGATACACACACACACACACACACACACACATACACACAGGACACACACACACACACACACACCCACACACTGGACACACACACACAAACAAACACACACACACAGGACACACACACACCCACACACTGGACACACACACACACAAACAAACACACACACACACAGGACACACACACTCATACACACTCATACACTGAACACACACACACACACTGAACACACACAAACACTGGACACATACACATTGGACACACACACACACTGGACACACAAACTGGACACACACGCACACACACACTGGACACACACGCATACATTGAACACACGCACACACACACTAGACACACACACACACACACTGAACTCACACAAACACTGGACACACACACTGGACACACACACACACTGGACACAAACACACACACACACAGACACCAAGGACACACACACACACACACACTGGACACACACACACACACTGCCCACACACACACTGGATACACACACACACTGGACACACACACACTGGACACACACACACACACACACACACACTGGACACACACACACACACACACACACACCAAGGACACACATACTGGACACACACACACACACACACTGGACACACACAAACACACACACACACACACACACACTGGACACACACTGGACACACACACACTGGAAACACACACGCACACACACTCACACACTGAACACACACACACACACACTGGACACACACACGTACACACACTCACACACTGAACACACACACACACTGGACACACACACACACACACACTGGACACATTTCCATGTGTAGGATTTTGATGAAAGGAAATCCCATATAGCCTACTGGACAGGACTTTGCTATGGCATCTTCTGTTTGGGTGTCTCAGGTCAGGTCTGAGCCATGATCAGAATGTGTCTCTGTGTCTATTTCCAGCCCTGCCATTTCTACCTGTCCTGATCTAGTGTTTCACCCCTGACCTCCTCACACCGTCTCACTGTCCATGTCTGCTTTTAGCTCCCACCTCTACTTCACTGTGTTATAATGGACCTTATGCTTGTTATGTCACCTCTGTAACCAGTTATCAAACATACTGACCTTTCTGACCCTATCCCATGGCCCTACTTTCTACAACTGAACATTTAAATTCCTCTATGAGTTTTGTTTTGTGTCCATTTACTTATGTATTTGTTGTATATTGGGGTTGTGCTGCAGAGCATCATGGGGGTTTGTATGTGTTGAGATGATCACGTTCCAGATAAATGGTTGAACTGATTCCTGTCTCCTGTCTCATCATTATTGAATTGTTATACAGACGTGGTTATGAAACCCACGAGACATAACAACAGATTGGCGATGAGTAAGTCTGAATCTACAGGAACTATTCTGTCCGGAAGAAGTGGGTTTTTACAACTGTTTAAAACTGTTATTTTCTGTGGTACAGTCTAGGCTAATGTTAGCACAGTGTATTGATAGCAGAGGCAAGTGCATAGTCGAGCTAGCTAAGAAAGAGTTAACATCGTCATGACGTCAGAAAAGGACTGGAGACGGACGTCGGAGTGGGAAAATAACTTGATTAAAAAGGGAGGAATATACATTGATTGAAGGAAAGGACATTTATTCAACTGTGAAGACAAACCTTTTATTTAAAACTGCTAAATGAGCGAACTTAGGAGGAAACGTCAGTGAGTGAAGTGAATGAAGATCATGTGACTGAGGAAAATATTGCCATGGTTGAGGACAATATTGAAGTGAGTGACAATCAGGAGCTTATTGAGAAATGAACAATTATTGGAATTGTTGGAAACATTGGACAGTTTGATGAAAGTATTGAGCAGTGGAGCTCATATACAGAACGGTTTGAATATTTTGTTCTTGTAAATGACATGGATGAGGACAACATTGTGCCTACATGTTTTAGTGTAATGGGGCCAAAGACATTTAATTTACTAGGCAGCCTGCTACAGCCAGACAGAACAGGTAATAAGACGTATGGGGATATTGTGGAGATACTTAAAGGACATTTTTCACCAGAACCACTAGTTAATGCTGAAAGGTTCAGGTTCCACAGGAGACATCAGGAAGAGGGAGAATCAGTAACAATGTTTGCTGCTGCATTAAAGAAACTACCAGAACACTGAGTTTAATGCTGTTCTAAATGACATCATTAGAGACAGACTAGTATGTGGGCTACGGAGTGAAGCTACACAAAAGAGACTGTTGACTGAAAGTCATCTGACCTTGGCAAAGGACATTGAAATCAGTGTGTCCATGGAACTAGCTGCTAAAGAACTAACTACTAACTACTGAACTAACTATATGAACCAGACTACTGAACTAACTATATGAACCAGACTACTGAACTAACTATATGAACCAGACTACTGAACTAACTATATGAACCAGACTACTGAACTAACTATATGAACCAGACTACTGAACTAACTATATGAACCAGACTACTGAACTAACTATAAGAACCAGACTACTGAACTAACTATATGAACCAGACTACTGAACTAACTATATGAACCAGACTACTGAACTAACTATATGAACCAGACTACTGAACTAACTATATGAACCAGACTACTGAACTAACTATATGAACCATACTACTGAACTAACTATATGAACCAGACTACTGAACTAACTATATGAACCAGACTACTGAACTAACTATATGAACCAGACTACTGAACTAACTATATGAACCAGACTACTCAACTAACTATATGAACCAGACTACTGAACTAACTATATGAACCAGACTACTGAACTAACTATATGAACCAGACTACTGAACTAACTATATGAACCAGACTACTGAACTAACTATATGAACCAGACTACTGAACTAACTATATGAACCAGACTACTCAACTAACTATATGAACCAGACTACTCAACTAACTATATGAACCAGACTACTGAACTAACTATATGAACCAAACTACTGAACTAACTATATGAACCAGACTACTCAAGTAATTATAAGAATCAGACTACTGAACTAACTATATGAACCAGACTACTCAACTAACTATATGAACCAGACTACTGAACTAACTATATGAACCAGACTACTCAACTAACTATATGAACCAGACTACTCAACTAACTATATGAACCAGACTACTGAACCAACTATATGAACAATCCTAATCATCAGCTGATACATTGTAATCACCTTACACCTAGAAAACATAATTTAATGAAAATCTTAACCTCTCTGTGTGATCTATGTAATCAAGGTGCCTTGGACTCCTTTAACCATATGTACTGGGAGTGACCAGGGGACATTGTTTTGGAAAGTGATACACTCTGTCTTATCTGCTGTAGTGGATATCATCATATTTTGTTCCCCAAAACTGTTATCACTTAATGATAATTCACCACTGTCATTACAGAAAAGACGTTTAATGTTGTCCGGTTTGACAACAGCTAAAAATATGTTGTCAACCACCACGCCTCATTGGATCAGCACTTTTATCGATACAGTTGAAGTCGGAAGTTTACATACACCTTAGCCAAATACATTTAAACTCAGTTTATCACAATTCCTGACATTTAATCCTGTCTTAGGTCAGTTAGGATCACCACTTTATTTTAAGAATGTGAAATGTCAGAATAATAGTAGTGAGAATGATTTATTTCAGCTTTTATTTATTTTATCGCATTCCCAGTGGGTCAGAAGTTTACATAAACTCAATTAGTATTTGGTAGCATTGCCTTTAAATTGTTTAACTTGCGTCAAACGTTTCGGGTAGCCTTCCACAAGCTTCCCACAATAGGTTGGGTGAATTTTGGCCCATTCCTCCTGACAGAGCTGGTGTAATTGAGTCAGGTTTGTAGGCCACCTTGCTCGCACACGCTTTTTCAGTTCTGCCCACACATTTTCCATAGGATTGAGGTCAGGGCTTTGTGATGGCCACTCCAATACCTTGACTTTGTTGTCCTTAAGCCATTTTGCCACAACTTTGGAAGTATGCTTGGGGTCAAGCGTGGCTTCTACTTGCTGAGCGGCCTTTCAGGTTATGTCGATATAGGACTCGTTTTACTGTGGATATAGATACTTTTGTACCTGTTTACTCCAGCATCTTCACAAGGTCCTTTGCTGTTGTTCTGGGATTGATTTGCACTTTTTGCACCAACGTACGTTCATCTCTAGGAGACAGAACGCGTCTCCTTCCTGAGCAGTATGACGGCTGAGTGGTCCCATGGTGTTTATACTTGCGTACTATTGTTTGTACAGATGAACGTGGTACCTTCAGGCGTTTGGAAATAGCTCCCAAGGATGAACCAGACTTGTGGAGGTCTACAATTATTTTTCTGAGGTCTTTGCTGATTATTTGTTTTGATTTCCCCATGATGTCAAACAAAGAGGCACTGAGTTTGAAGGTAGGCCTTGAAATACATCCACAGGGACACCTCCAATTGACTCAAATTATGTCAATTAGCCTATCAGAAGCTTCTAAAGCCATGACATCATTTTCTGGAATTTTCCAAGCTGTTTAAAGGCACAGTCAACTTAGTGTATGTAAACTTCTGACCCACTGGAATTGTGATGCAGTGAATAATAAGTGAAATAATCTGTCTGTAAACAATGACTTGTGTCATAAACAAAGTATATGTCTTAACCGACTTGCCAAAACTATAGTTCATTAACAAGAAATGTGTGGAGTGGTTGAAAAATGAGTTTAAATGACTCCAACCTAAGTGTATATAAACTTCTGACTTCAACGGTAGATATAGATGTATATATATATATACCATCACCCAACAGGGTTAGGGTTAGGACAACTGTCTATAATATAGATATAGATGGGTTAGGGGATGATCTTTGTGCCTCTGAAACTTTCTCATACATCATTATTTACGATTCATTCATGATTATTCAAATCATGGTAGCAACTAACAGAAAATGCATTCAACAAGTTTGTAGTCACAAGCTTGATGTAATCACTGCTATTCTTTGGTGGTGAAAATAGTGGCAGTATATTTTCAACATTTTCAGTTAAATCAGTGTCCTGAAACCTGCCCTATCTATTCATAAATGGATGTTTCATTATTAGAAAGAGAGTATTGCTTGTAGAGAGAAAAATGTATAGTAGACAGAAAATACCAGTTTAAAACGCAGTATCAGTCAAAAGACAGACAGTGAGGTATCAGATTTAGATTGTATTGAATATACAGTCCACATCATATCTACAGTGCATTCAAAAAGTATTCAGACCCCTTGACTTTTTCCACATTTTGTTAAGTTACAGCCTTATTCTAAAATAGATTAAATTAGTTCTTTTTCCTCATCAATTTACACACAATACCCCATAATGACAAAGTGAAAACAGGTTTTTAGACATGTTTGCAAATATATAGAAATACCTTTACAGAAGTATTCAGAACCTTTGCTATGAGATTCGAAATTGAGCTCATGTGCATCCTGTTTCCGTTGATCATCCCTGAGATGTTTCTACAACTTGATTGGAGTCCACCTGTGGTAAATTCAATTGATTGGACATGATTTGGAATGGCACACACCTGTCTATATAAGGTCCCACAGTTGACAGTGCATGTCAGAGCAAAAACCAAGCCATGAGGTCGAAGGAATTGTCCGTAGAGCTCCGAGACAGGATTGTGTCGAGGCACAGATCTGGGGAAGGGTACCAAAAAATGTCTGCAGCATTGAAGGTCCCCAAGAACACAGTGGCCTCCATCATTCTTAAATGGAAGAAGTTTGGAACCACCAAGATTCTTCCTAGAGCTGGCCGCCCAGCCAAACTGAGCAATCGGGGGAGAAGGGCCTTGGTCAGGGAGGTGACCAAGAACCTGATGGTCACTCTGACAGAGCTCCAGAGTTCCTCTGTGGTGATGGGAGAACCTTCCAGAAGGACATCTCTGCAGCACTCCACCAATCAGGCCTTTATGGTAGAGTGGCCAGACGGAAGCCACTCCTCAGTAAAAGGCACATGACAGCCCGCTTGGAGTTTGCCAAAAGGCACCTAAAGGACTATCAGACAATGAGAAACAAGATTCTCTGGTCTGATGAAACCAAGATTGAACTCTTTGGCTTGAATGCCAAGCGTCACGTCTGGAGAAAACCTGGCACCATCCCTACGGTGAAGCATGGTGGTGGCAGCATCATGCTGTGGGGATGTTTTTCAGCGGCAGGGACTGGGAGTCTAGTCAGGATCAAGGGAACGATGAACAGAGCAAAGTACAGAGAGATCCATGATGAAAACTTGCTCCAGAGCAGTCAGGACCTCAGACTAGGGTGAAGGTTCACCTTCCAACAGGACAACGACCCTAAGAACACAGCCAAGACAACACAGGAGTGTCTTCAGGACAAGTCTCTGAATGTCCTTGAGTGGCCCAGCCAGAGACCAGACTTGAACCCGATGGAACATCTCTGGAGAGACCTGAAAATAGCTGTGCAGCGACGCTCCCCATCCAACCTGACAGAGCTTGAGAGGATCTGCAGAGAAGATAATGGAGCCTCTCCACCTGTATGTTCTGGTTGTGGATGGGGCCTTGTAGTTGTAGGCCCTGCACATCCTGTAGTTACACATCCTGTAGTTACACATCCTGTTGTTACACATCCTGTAGTTACACATCCTGTAATTACACATCCTGTAGTTACACATCCTGTAGTTACACATCCTGTAGTTACACATCCTGTAGTTACACATCCTGTAGTTATGCATCCTGTAGTTACACATCCTGTAGTTACACATCCTGTAGTTACACATCCTGTAGTTACACATCCTGTAGTTACACATCCTATAGTTACACATCCTGTTACACATCCTGTAGTTACACATCCTGTAGTTACACATCCTGTAGTTACACATCCTGTTGTTACACATCCTGTAGTTACACATCCTGTAGTTACACATCCTGTAGTTACACATCCTGTAGTTACACGTCCTGTAGTTACACATCCAAGATATGGAAAACACTACTTGGAGATATGTGATCATTGATTGTTTCATGTTTCTGCTTCATATAGTTGGCAGCAGGTGCTTATGTCACCCTTCTGGCCACCAAAATCAGTGGAACATAGAAGGTGGACCAAGTACCTGCTGACCTCCCACAATGCATCAAGACCAAATGTAGTGGCTGGAGTGTGAGGTGGTTGATTTCTGTTGGATGTCTCCCAAACAGGAGCAGATCAACCTTGCTGCATCCCCTGCTGCTGGGGCGTGTCAAGAAGAAGGGTCTTTTCTCTACTGTACTGGTAACACAGGTATTCATACTACTGTCTATCCAAGAAGAAGGGTCTTTCCTCTACTGTACTGGTAACACAGGTATTCATACTACTGTCTATCCAAGAAGAAGGGTCTTTCCTCTACTGTACTGGTAACACAGGTATTCATACTACTGTCTATCCAAGAAGAATAGTCTTTCCTTTACTGTACCGGTAACACAGGTATTCATACTACTGTCTATCCAAGAAGAAGGGTCTTTCCTCTACTGTACTGGTAACACAGGTATTCATACTACTGTCTATCCAAGAAGAAGAGTCTTTCCTCTACTGTACTGGTAACACAGGTATTCATACTACTGTCTATCCAAGAAGAAGGGTCTTTCCTCTACTGTACTGGTAACACAGGTATTCATACTACAGTCTATCCAAGAAGAAGAGTCTTTCCTCTACTGTACTGGTAACAGAGGTATTCATACTACTGTCTATCCAAGAAGAAGAGTCTTTCCTCTACTGTACTGGTAACACAGGTATTCATACTACTGTCTATCCAAGAAGAAGAGTCTTTCGTCTTCTGTACTGGTAACACAGGTATTCATACTACTGTCTATCCAAGAAGAAGAGTCTTTCGTCTTCTGTACTGGTAACACAGGTATTAATACTACTGTCTATCCAAGAAGAAGAGTCTTTCGTCTTCTGTACTGGTAACACAGGTATTCATACTACTGTCTATCCAAGAAGAATAGTCTTTCCTTTACTGTACCGGTAACACAGGTATTCATACTACTGTCTATCCAAGAAGAAGGGTCTTTCCTCTACTGTACTGGTAACACAGGTATTCATACTACTGTCTATCCAAGAAGAAGAGTCTTTCCTCTACTGTACTGGTAACACAGGTATTCATACTACTGTCTATCCAAGAAGAAGAGTCTTTCCTCTACTGTACTGGTAACACAGGTATTCATACTACTGTCTATCCAAGAAGAAGAGTCTTTCCTCTACTGTACTGGTAACACAGGTATTCATACTACTGTCTATCCAAGAAGAAGGGTCTTTCCTCTACTGGTAACACAGGTATTCACACTACTGTCTATCCAAGAAGAAGAGTCTTTCCTCTACTGTACTGGTAACACAGGTATTCATACTACTGTCTATCCAAGAAGAAGGGTCTTTCCTCTACTGGTAACACAGGTATTCATACTACTGTCTATCCAAGAAGAAGGGTCTTTCCTCTACTGTACTGGTAACACAGGTATTCATACTACTGTCTATCCAAGAAGAAGAGTCTTTCCTTTACTGTACCGGTAACACAGGTATTCATACTACTGTCTATCCAAGAAGAAGGGTCTTTCCTCTACTGTACTGGTAACACAGGTATTCATACTACTGTCTATCCAAGAAGAAGAGTCTTTCCTCTACTGTACTGGTAACACAGGTATTCATACTACTGTCTATCCAAGAAGAAGGGTCTTTCCTCTACTGTACTGGTAACACAGGTATTCATACTACTGTCTATCCAAGAAGAAGGGTCTTTCCTCTACTGTACTGGTAACACAGGTATTCATACTACTGTCTATCCAAGAAGAAGGGTCTTTCCTCTACTGGTAACACAGGTATTCATACTACTGTCTATCCAAGAAGAAGAGTCTTTCCTCTACTGTACTGGTAACACAGGTATTCATACTACTGTCTATCCAAGAAGAAGGGTCTTTCCTCTACTGTACTGGTAACACAGGTATTCATACTACTGTCTATCCAAGAAGAAGAGTCTTTCCTCTACTGTACTGGTAACACAGGTATACATACTACTGTCTATCCAAGAAGAAGAGTCTTTCCTCTACTGTACTGGTAACACAGGTATTCATACTACTGTCTATCCAAGAAGAAGGGTCTTTCCTCTTCTGTACTGGTAACACAGGTATTCATACTACAGTCTATCCAAGAAGAAGAGTATTTCCTTTACTGTACCGGTAACACAGGTATTCATACTACTGTCTATCCAAGAAGAAGAGTCTTTCCTCTACTGTACTGGTAACACAGGTATTCATACTACTGTCTATCCAAGAAGAAGAGTCTTTCCTCTACTGTACTGGTAACACAGGTATTCATACTACTGTCTATCCAAGAAGAAGAGTCTTTCCTCTACTGGTAACACAGGTATTCATACTACTGTCTATCCAAGAAGAAGGGTCTTTCCTCTACTGTACTGGTAACACAGCAGCGGAGGCTGGTGACTTGAAAAATCAAGGAGGATGGGAGACCCACGGTATAGTCAAAGAGTAATTATTTTAACCTAAAGCATTTAATAAATACATTTATAGTACAATATTATGGGGAATGGGAATGAGAGGGCTGCTTCCACAGTGTTGGGAAGGGATCACAGCAGTGGTTGAATGAGGGGGCTGCTTCCACAGTGCTGGGAAGGGATCACAGCAGTGATTGGATGAGAGGGATACTTCCACAGTGTTGGGAAGGGATCACAGCAGTGATTGAATGAGAGGGATACTTCCACAGTGTTGGGAAGGGATCACAGCAGTGATTGAATGAGAGGGCTGCTTCCACAGTGCTGGGAAGGGATCACAGCAGTGATTGGATGAGAGGGCTGCTTCCACAGTGTTGGGAAGGGATCACAGCAGTGATTGAATGAGAGGGCTACTTCCACAGTGCTGGGAAGGGATCACAGCAGTGATTGAATGAGGGTACGAGGCATGTGTTGAGGTGTTCAGAGGCTTGACTTCAGTGCAGGACAGGAATTGACTGGGAAGACAAAAAACAATAACACAACACACTACACAGTTAGAGACCAAAGAGCTGAGAAGGAGATAGTCCAAGCAAGGAGTAAAATCATTGATGTGTAATAATGTCATTGTGTTTGTGTATGTGATTGACTCTACATACAGTAACGAGAGAAAATTGATAGGGGTACTCACAGTGCTTGGAGAGGAAACATTCCAATGTGCCAGTGGATGAGCGGGGGACATGAGACGTGGCTTCAGTTCATGTCAGGACAGAGTTTGACAATGGTAGTAGAGTGGAGTGGTCATCACCTCCTAATCAGGGAACAGGAGGGGACTTAGCTGGAAATACACATAGCAGATACATTCCATTACAGCTGGGCACTCATAGGTTTGAACAACAAGTTTCTCCGTGAAGTTAAACACAGAGTTCGCATCTCGCCCACTTGACACATCAAAGTAGCCCAAGAAACATTCCTGAATAACGCCCTGATCATCCACATACCTGATGATAACTGACAACTGCACCAGACTGGTGGCACCATAGGTCCCAGAGTAGAGGGGCAATTTTATCTCCTGGACCCAGAGTTTTTCCTTATTTGTTAACCTAACCAGTAAAACTATGGACCCTATGTAAAAATGTAATGTAAAAAAATAAAGAAAAACCCTGGAATGAGTAGGTGTGTCCAAACTTTTGACTGGTACTGTACTTCAGATATGGCCTACATATCCTAGATGACCAGCCTAAACCGGTTCAGATCAGTTCCCATTGGCTATCAGTAGCAGGACTGATCACCTACAAATCGGTGTTAAGTCTAAATAACAGGGCATGTAGCCTAAGCCCAATATTTTCACAACATTTCCTACGGAGACCATCTGGGACAGGTTTCCCAAAAAGCATCTTAAGGCTAAGTTTATCAGTAGAACCTTTGTAGGAGCATTGTTAAATCTCCGAGCTGTTTCCCCAAAAACCAATGTTACTAAAGTTCAAAAGCACTTGAAAACGCTCATTATTTACCGACTGCCTCAGACCACTCGTAGAACAGCCAAGTGCGTCGTTAGATGCGTTGTTTCACTACTGCGTCTCTTCATGCACAGAAGACCTCCACTAAACATAAAATCAACATGTTTTATCTGTCTCTCTGTGACCGCCGATAACTTCACAACCAAGTTGGACTACAAATACAACGTTGCCAATGTCTTTGCAATTGTTACAAACAAGCGAAGGATAAAAAAGACGCTTGAAATGAAAAGCGAGATGACTGCATTAAAAGATAAATGGCCTATTTGGAGCGGGCATGTCGGGGGAGAGCACCGACAGCAGCAGCAGCACTTTCAGAGCAACGCTCTCAAACAGCGCGTCCTAATCCAGTGAAGGGGACACGCTACTTGATGACGGATCAATATGAGGAGACAGAACTGCTGCAGCCGGTGTGATGAGACAACTCTATCCGGTGGAATACGACGATACGAGGACTTCTTTCAGAGAGCGCTCCGTCAACCAGGCCCCCAGTGGGCAGAGCTAGGCATGTTGGACTGGGACACGTTTTAATACCATAAAAAGCCTCATTTTACAGTTGGTCCGCCATGTTCTGTGTAGTCTAGTTACGCTAATATATTTGCAGTTAATTTCATTTTAGACTTAATCAGTGAAATATGTTTGAGTAGTAAACAGAGAAACAACAAGGAGTCCCAGACAGTTCACAATAGAACATACCAGAGGAGGGCATCGGTTACTAGGCAACCTACATTATTGGGACCATCTGGGCTCGTTGCCAAAACAGACCATAAAAGGCCTTTACACGCGAAGGTCCGCGGTGGGTCTGTGGAAACTAGCTGATTATATTGGAGACAGGTTTATAGCAGTGAATGGCATCTATTCATTTACTCTCATAGTATTTCTATGTAGAAGCAATATCAGCCAGGGAAACTAATTGTACTCACTTTATGATAGAACATTCAGACTTTTCTGCCTGACTGTGGCGTTATTTACCTGAATTGTTAGGATTTCCTGGTTGATCACAACAAAACTACCTAATTCGTTCAAATAGAGATAGAATTAAATGGTGTTGTAAGGGATCGGGGGTTGGCTGGGTCTAGACAGAGTCTGACACTTCCCCGATCTACAGAGAGGGGGAGTCATCAGACTCGATCTGGTTCACCTGAGTTCTGAGCACACCTGTCAGTAATTAGTATAGGATTTAAGGTGTGCTCAGAAGCTCAGTCGGCGCGAGGTATTGTTCCATTGGGACTTTCTAAGCGTTTTGTTCCGAGAGAGAGAGAGAGAGAGAGAGAGAGAGAGAGAGAGAGAGAGAGAGAGAGAGAGAGAGAGAGAGAGAGAGAGAGAGAGAGAGAGAGAGAGAGAGAGAGAGAGAGAGAGAGAGAGAGAGAGAGAGAGAGAGAGAGAGAGAGAGAGAGAGAGAGAGAGAGAGAGAGAGAGAGAGAGAGAGAGAGAGAGAGAGAGAGAGAGAGAGAGAGTTTGTTGTTTTTGATTACCCGTGTATCCGACCTGTGCCTTGTTGTTTGACTCCCCGAATTGCTTAATCCTCTGCTTGTCTACCCCAGTGATTACCGTCCTCTGATCCTGTGCCTGTGCCCTCGACTACGACTAAGCCCGCTCCATTGGTACCTCTGCCTGTCTATGCCTTGCCCGGTTTTGACCACAGCCCGCCCGACCACGATTAAGCTATTCCCTTGTCTGTACTCTAATAAAGCATCGCTATTCTGCGATTGGATCTTACCACTCTGTCCGAGTATTCATTACAGGTGTTTTCTTTGAAAAGATGGGCCTGGCCAGAATAGAACATTCCGGTTTCTGCTTGAGTGTGGCGCTACTTACCGCTATTTTCTGATTATCTTGTGACCAGAACAAACCTACTTATTTTACTCAACTAGAGATGTAAATAAATGGTGTTTCTTTAAAAAGATGGGCCTGGCTGACATGAAAGATACATTAACGGGAAAGGATCCACAGACACAGAGGCTGGTTATCTTTCTGCACATCTCTTTATTTACAATGCTGGTTGCCATGGTTAACACAAACACAGGACATTGAATGCTTCCTGCATTGACTCAGAAAAGGAACAGAAGTAGTCCTACAGTATCCCAGAGAGGTCAAACAGGTGTGTGTGTTAGTCAGATTATCCGGTGTCCACAGCAACACTATTGATTATTCTCTACTCCCAGTGTATGTGGTGTCCTATGGTCTTAGTCTCACTAGTCTCTACTCCCAGTGTATGTGGTGTTCTATGGTCTCACTAGTCTCTACTCCCAGTGTATGTGGTGTCCTATGGTCTCACTAGTCTCTACTCCCAGTGTATGTGGTGTCCTATGGTCTCACTAGTCTCTACTCCCAGTGTATGTGGTGTCCTATGGTCTCACTAGTCTCTACTCCCAGTTTATGTGGTGTCCTATGGTCTCACTAGTCTCTACTCCCAGTGTATGTGGTGTCCTATGGTCTTAGTCTCACTAGTCTCTACTGCCAGTGTATGTGGTGTCCTATGGTCTCACTAGTCTCTACTCCCAGTGTATGTGGTGTCCTATGGTCTTAGTCTCACTAGTCTCTACTCCCAGTGTATGTGGTGTCCTATGGTCTTAGTCTCACTAGTCTCTACTCCCAGTGTATGTGGTGTCCTATGGTCTTAGTCTCACTAGTCTCTACTCCCAGTGTATGTGGTGTCCTATGGTCTTAGTCTCACTAGTCTCTACTCCCAGTGTATGTGGTGTCCTATGGTCATAGTCTCACTAGTCTCTACTCCCAGTGTATGTGGTGTCCTATGGTCTCACTAGTCTCTACTCCCAGTGTATGTGGTGTCCTATGGTCTCACTAGTCTCTACTCCCAGTGTATGTGGTGTCCTATGGTCTCACTAGTCTCTACTCCCAGTGTATGTGGTGTCCTATGGTCTCACTAGTCTCTACTCCCAGTGTATGTGGTGTCCTATGGTCTTAGTAAATACTCTCACTAACCCTCATCTTTTCTCTCTGTCTCTCCTTCCGGAGGGGCTGAGTCTCCAGGACCGTGACTGAGGACACCCTGGCCTGACACCTGGACGTGCCTGGTCCAATCCCACCTGGACCCCTCTAACTGCTACCTGCCTGTCACTGCCTCCACTGATTCTATCTCCCCCTCAAGTCGCTGACCCCCCCCCCCCCCCCCCCCCCCCCCTCCCCTCCCCACCCAGATACTTGGATTCTATTATTTACCGTGAGGTCTTTATGAAAATCCATCTGACCATAGGGTCTTGAAATTTTAATAGTTTCTGGATCTTGTCAGAGCCTGCTGGCCATTAAAACTGGTGTTGCTCTTTATTTATTGAAATGGGGAATAAAGGAAGAAAATGTCAGCTTCCGGCCTCCTGTTTGTCTCCGGGCCTCTAGAGGTCATCTGTGTTCCCCTCTGCCTTAGTTCTTCCTCGTGTGTCCTAATTAGCTTGATCCAGGTCACCTGTGCCTTGTTTCCCTTTGTGTATTTTAGCTGTGTGTTTTCCCCTTGTTTCTCACTTGGTTATTGTGTCCTGACTATGTGTCTCCTGCTTTGTCCCACCGTGTCTGTTCAAGTAAGCTGTTCGAAGTTATCTTTAGTTTGTTTTTCTCCCCTCGTGGAGTTGTTTTGTTTTTCCTCCTGTTTTGGTACATTAAATCTACTTGCCTGGAGTATTGCCTTGGGTGTTTCATTTGGGTCCTACAGCACCTCCTCTGTGGCTAAGGGGTAGTACCCCCAGCTCTACTCATCTGAGACCGGAGTTCTAGCCCGGCTTGTGACAGAAAATGCTTTCATTTTCATTGAAGACAAAATGAAGAAAAGGTTAGAGATGTAATGTATGATTTAATACGGCCTGTATCTCTGGTTAGAGATGTAATGTATGATTTAATACGGCCTGTATCTCTGGTTAGAGATGTAATGTATGATTTAATATGGCCTGTATCTCTGGTTAGAGATGTAATGTATGATTTAATATGGCCTGTATCTCTGGTTAGAGATGTTAATGTATGATTTAATACGGCCTGTATCTCTGGTTAGAGATGTAATGTATGATTTAATACGGCCTGTAGCTCTGGTTAGAGATGTTATGTATGATTTAATACGGCCTGTAGCTCTGTATTACAGCAAGTCAAATAGAGATGAGTGAAAAGTGGAAGTGTGACTTCTTTCCCCAGTGATTTCCTAAGGCTGAGGTATTTAGTCAGTTATCAGTTGTTCCACACCAAGGCTGATGGGGCTGAATGGCAACAACACCACACATGACTGAAATGCAACTAATTCATCTCATTAGTACATTAATATTCAGTCTATTGAATATTCCATCAATGAAAAGATGGATTTCTTGGCTAGATTAATGTTTTATTAAACCTTCCAAAGCAACACACACCTATACAATAAAGGAAGTTTATCAAAATAAGTTATTGACGGGAAGATTAATTTACTACATCAATTATAGTCACAGCCTTTCCTCTTCATTTGCTCAACTGGAGGAATGGGATGGAGAAATGATTTACAATAGGCAGGGTGGGGCTCAACTGGAGGAATGGGATGGAGAAATGATTTACAATAGGCAGGGTGGGGCTCAACTGGAGGAATGGGATGGAGAAATGATTTACAATAGGCAGGGTGGGGCTCAACGGGAGGAATGCGTCCCAAAGGGCACCCTATTCCCTATAACTTTGCCCTGTATAATGCACTACTTTTGACCAGAGCCCTATAGAACCCTATGGAACCCTATGGAACCCTATGGAACCCTATGGAACCCTGTGGAACCCTATGGAACCCTGTGGAACCCTATGGAACCCTGTGGAACCCTATGGAACCCTGTGGAACCCTGTGGAACCCTGTGGAACCGTATGGGCCCTGGTCAAAATGTGGAATACATTCCGTCTGTTGATGAAGCCACCTGAAATTGGTTTGAGCTACTTTACACCATTGGTAAATCCCTGAGACCAGAAGAAAAGTGCAAGTCCACACTTTGGTAGAATGACAATGGATATGCAGCCAATGTTAATGGTCACACACCTTTGAGTCAAACTCTGCTTGTTCATTGTTATTCATGGAGATGAAGTGCATTTAGTTGATTTGGTGTCCTTAGAGAAAATGAGGAGGCTTCAACAATGCCACACGTCTTGTATGTATCTTCTCTTAAGGTGCCAGAGGAAAGACCTATTGTTAAACAGAAGGGAGAGGTGTCCCAATGTCCTAACTGCCAGGGGAAAGACCTATTGTTAAACAGAAGGGAGTGGTGTCCCAATGTCCTAACTGCCAGAGGAAAGACCTATTGTTAAACAGAAGGGAGAGGTGTCCCAATGTCCTAACTGCCAGGGGAAAGACCTATTGTTAAACAGAAGGGAGAGGTGTCCCAATGTCCTAACTGCCAGGGGAAAGACCTATTGTTAAACAGAAGGGAGAGGTGTCCCGATGTCCTAACTGCCAGGGGAAAGACCTATTGTTAAACAGAAGGGAGAGGTGTCCCAATGTCCTAACTGCCAGGGGAAAGACCTATTGTTAAACAGAAGGGAGAGGTGTCCCAATGTCCTAACTGCCAGAGGAAAGACCTATTGGTAAACAGAAGGGAGAGGTGTCCCAATGTCCTAACTGCCAGAGGAAAGACCTATTGTTAAACAGAAGGGAGAGGTGTCCCAATGTCCTAACTGCCAGGGGAAAGACCTATTGTTAAACAGAAGGCAGAGGTGTCCCGATGTCCTAACTGCCAGGGGAAAGACCTATTGTTAAACAGAAGGGAGAGGTGTCCCAATGTCCTAACTGCCAGGGGAAAGACCTATTGTTAAACAGAAGGGAGAGGTGTCCCAATGTCCTAACTGCCAGAGGAAAGACCTATTGGTAAACAGAAGGGAGAGGTGTCCCAATGTCCTAACTGCCAGGGGAAAGACCTATTGTTAAACAGAAGGGAGAGGTGTCCCAATGTCCAAACTGCCAGGGGAAAGACCTATTGTTAAACAGAAGACAGAGGTGGTATTCTGTCTGTGCCATTCAGGAAGTGAATTATAAATATGTGAAGGTACAATTATAATGATGGAGCATCCATGTGGCTCATTTAAACGTTTCAACCAAAAAAAACGTACTCCTGACGTTTCACCACAATAGGCTTCTTCAGACAATGGGACAAAAAGTAGCCAAACAAAGCCAAAGGAGAGTGATGAGCAGCAGCAGCATCATCAAACCAGCGAGGCCGCCGGCAAGCCCAACAGTGATGATGCTGCCGAGCTCCAGTTAGCTCCATGTGCAGAGCCTACCCACCCTTCCACAAGCACCGCCAGTAATCACTTTATTATATAGCTAGTTTAGCCTACTGAAACACTCTGCTCAAACAGAGGGATGCTATGTTAGCTGGCTGGTAATGACTATCCAACACAACACTGGAACTCTTCCAAGTCAAGGTCAAGCTTTTGGTTTTACAAATGTATTGCCACTGGTGCTACGGTGTAACTGCTTACTGACTGTACACTCTAACGTTACTGCATGATTGTAGCGGGTTTACTAATGCGTTAGTTCTATTAGCTATGCTGACTATGATGTTACTTTAGCTAATATGGTGACAACTATGTTGATTTTAAATATAAATATTAACAGTAAACACAAAGGGTGTGTAAAACAGTATGTTGGCTTGGCTGATAAAAAGGGTAGATTGAATTTCTCTTGGCAGTTGTGGCTCCCAGGTCTACAGCCAATCAAGGACTAGCTACCCATCCCCCACTGCTGCTCTCACCCCCCACCCCATCCCCTGACATGCTGGACTCTCAATAATCCCCTCCATGAAGACTGGGGGTCAGCCTGATGAACCAAACTACCCAATAATCCCCTCCATGAAGACTGGGGGTCAGCCTGATGAACCAAACTACCCAATAATCCCCTCCATGAAGACTGGGGGTCAGCCTGATGAACCAAACTACCCAATAATCCCCTCCATGAAGACTGGGGGTCAGCCTGATGAACCAAACTACCCAATAATCCCCTCCATGAAGACTGGGGGTCAGCCTGATGAACCAAACTACCCAATAATCCCCTCCATGAAGACTGGGGGTCAGCCTGATGAACCAAACTACCCAATAATCCCCTCCATGAAGACTGGGGGTCAGCCTGATGAACCAAACTACCCAATAATCCCCTCCATGAAGACTGGGGGTCAGCCTGATGAACCAAACTACCCAATAATCCCCTCCATGAAGACTGGGGGTCAGCCTGATGAACCAAACTACACAATAATCCCCTCCATGAAGACTGGGGGTCAGCCTGATGAACCAAACTACCCAATAATCCCCTCCATGAAGACTGGGGGTCAGCCTGATGAACCAAACTACCCAATAATCCCCTCCATGAAGACTGGGGGTCAGCTTGATGAACCAAACTACCCAATAATCCCCTCCATGAAGACTGGGGTCAGCCTGATGAACCAAACTACCCAATAATCCACTCCATGAAAACTGGGGGTCAGCCTGATGAACCAAACTACCGAATTATCCCCTCCATGAAGACTGGGGGTCAGCCTGATGAACCAAAGTACCGAATAATCCCCTCCATGAAGACTGGGGGTCAGCCTGATGAACCAAACTACCCAATAATCCCCTCCATGAAGACTGGGGGTCAGCCTGATGAACCAAACTACCCAATAATCCCCTCCATGAAGACTGGGGGTCAGCCTGATGAACCAAACTACCCAATAATCCACTCCATGAAGACTGGGGGTCAGCCTGATGAACCGAACTACCCAATAATCCCCTCCATGAAGAGTGGGGGTCAGCTTGATGAACCAAACTACCCAATCATCCCCTCCATGAAGACTGGGGGTCAGCCTGATGAACCAAACTACCCAATAATCCACTCCATGAAAACTGGGGGTTAGCTTGATGAACCAAACTACCCAATTATCCCCTCCATGAAGACTGGGGGTCAGCCTGATGAACCAAACTACCCAATAATCCCCTCCATGAAGACTGGGGGTCAGCCTGATGAACCAAACTACCCAATAATCCCCTCCATGAAGACTGGGGGTCAGCTTGATGAACAAAACTACCCAATAATCCCCTCCATGAAGACTGGGGGTCAGCCTGATGAACCAAACTACCCAATAATCCCCTCCATGAAGACTGGCGGTCAGCCTGATGAACCAAACTACCCAATAATCCACTCCATGAAAACTGGGGGTTAGCTTGATGAACCAAACTACCCAATAATCCCCTCCATGAAGACTGGGGGTCAGCTTGATGAACCAAACTACCCAATAATCCCCTCCATGAAGACTGGGGGTCAGCCTGATGAACCAAACTACCCAATAATCCACTCCATGAAGACTGGGGGTCAGCCTGATGAACCGAACTACCCAATAATCCCCTCCATGAAGAGTGGGGGTCAGCTTGATGAACCAAACTACCCAATCATCCCCTCCATGAAGACTGGGGGTCAGCCTGATGAACCAAACTACCCAATAATCCACTCCATGAAAACTGGGGGTTAGCTTGATGAACCAAACTACCCAATTATCCCCTCCATGAAGACTGGGGGTCAGCCTGATGAACCAAACTACCCAATAATCCCCTCCATGAAGACTGGGGGTCAGCCTGATGAACCAAACTACCCAATAATCCCCTCCATGAAGACTGGGGGTCAGCTTGATGAACAAAACTACCCAATAATCCCCTCCATGAAGACTGGGGGTCAGCCTGATGAACCAAACTACCCAATAATCCCCTCCATGAAGACTGGCGGTCAGCCTGATGAACCAAACTACCCAATAATCCCCTCCATGAAGACTGGGGGTCAGCTTGATGAACAAAACTACCCAATAATCCCCTCCATGAAGACTGGGGGTCAGCCTGATGAACCAAACTACCCAATAATCCCCTCCATGAAGACTGGCGGTCAGCCTGATGAACCAAACTACCCAATAATCCACTCCATGAAAACTGGGGGTTAGCTTGATGA
The DNA here is from genome assembly GCF_964263955.1 of Coregonus lavaretus. Taxonomy (NCBI): domain Eukaryota; kingdom Metazoa; phylum Chordata; class Actinopteri; order Salmoniformes; family Salmonidae; genus Coregonus; species Coregonus lavaretus. The sequence continues at coordinate 29,968 of NW_028167172.1, read as the reverse complement.
ACCAAACTACCCAATAATCCCCTCCATGAAGACTGGGGGTCAGCTTGATGAACCAAACTACCCAATAATCCCCTCCATGAAGACTGGGGGTCAGCCTGATGAACCAAACTACCCAATTATCCCCTCCATGAAGACTGGGGGTCAGCCTGATGAACCAAACTACCCAATAATCCCCTCCATGAAGACTGGGGGTCAGCCTGATGAACCAAACTACCCAATAATCCCCTCCATGAAGACTGGGGGTCAGCTTGATGAACAAAACTACCCAATAATCCCCTCCATGAAGACTGGGGGTCAGCCTGATGAACCAAACTACCCAATAATCCCCTCCATGAAGACTGGCGGTCAGCCTGATGAACCAAACTACCCAATTATCCACTCCATGAAAACTGGGGGTTAGCTTGATGAACCAAACTACCCAATAATCCCCTCCATGAAGACTGGGGGTCAGCTTGATGAACCAAACTACCCAATAATCCCCTCCATGAAGACTGGGGGTCAGTCTGATGAACCAAACTACCCAATAATCCCCTACATGAAGACTGGGGGTCAGCCTGATGAACCAAACTACCTAATAATCCCCTCCATGAAGACTGGGGGTCAGCCTGATGAACCAAACTACCCAAAAATCCCCTCCATGAAGACTGGGGGTCAGCCTGATGAACCAAACTACCCAATAATCCCCTCCATGAAGACTGGGGGTCAGCCTGATGAACCAAACTACCCAATAATCCCCTCCATGAAGACTGGGGGTCAGCTTGATGAACCAAAATACCCAATAATCCCCTCCATAAAGACTGGGGGTCAGCCTGATGAACCAAACTACCGAATAATCCCCTCCATGAAGACTGGGGGTCAGCCTGATGAACCAAACTACCCAATAATCCCCTCCATGAATACTGGGGGTCAGCCTGATGAACAAACTACCCAATAATCCCCTCCATGAAGACTGGGGGTCAGCCTGATGAACCAAACTACCGAATTATCCCCTCCATGAAGACTGGGGGTCAGCCTGATGAACCAAACTACCCAAAAATCCCCTCCATGAAGACTGGGGGTCAGCCTGATGAACCAAACTACCCAATAATCCCCTCCATGAAGACTGGGGGTCAGCCTGATGAACCAAACTACCCAATAATCCCCTCCATGAAGACTGGGGGTCAGCCTGATGAACCAAACTACCCAATAATCCCCTCCATGAAGACTGGGGGTCAGCCTGATGAACCAAACTACCCAATAATCCCCTCCATAAAGACTGGGGGTCAGCCTGATGAACCAAAATACCGAATAATCCCCTCCATGAAGACTGGGGGTCAGCCTGATGAACCAAACTACCCAATAATCCCATCCATGAAGACTTGGGGTCAGCCTGATGAACCAAACTACCCAATAATCCCCTCCATGAAGACTAGGGGTCAGCCTGATGAACCAAACTACCGAATTATCCCCTCCATGAAGACTGGGGGTCAGCCTGATGAACCAAACTACCCAATAATCCCCTACATGAAGACTGGGGGTCAGCCTGATGAACCAAACTACCCAATAATCCCCTCCATGAAGACTGGGGGTCAGCCTGATGAACCAAACTACCCATTAATCCCCTCCATGAAGACTGGGGGTCAGCCTGATGAACCGAACTACCCAATAATCCCCTCCATGAAGACTGGGGGTCAGCCTGATGAACCAAACTACCCAATAATCCCCTCCATGAAGACTGGGGGTCAGCCTGATGAACCAAACTACCGAATTATCCCCTCCATGAAGACTGGGGGTCAGCCTGATGAACCAAACTACACAATAATCCATTCCATGAAAACTGGGGGTCAGCCTGATGAACCAAACTACCCAATAATCCCCTCCATGAAGACTGGGGGTCAGCCTGATGAACCAAACTACCCAATAATCCCCTCCATGAAGACTGGGGGTCAGCCTGATGAACCAAACTACCCAAAAATCCCCTCCATGAAGACTGGGGGTCAGCTTGATGAACCAAACTACCCAATAATCCCCTCCATGAAGACTGGGGGTCAGCCTGATGAACCAAACTACCCAATAATCCCCTCCATGAAGACTGGGGGTCAGCCTGATGAACCAAACTACCCAATAATCCCATCCATGAAGACTTGGGGTCAGCCTGATGAACCAAACTACCCAATAATCCCCTCCATGAAGACTAGGGGTCAGCCTGATGAACCAAACTACCGAATTATCCCCTCCATGAAGACTGGGGGTCAGCCTGATGAACCAAACTACCCAATAATCCCCTACATGAAGACTGGGGGTCAGCCTGATGAACCAAACTACCCAATAATCCCCTCCATGAAGACTGGGGGTCAGCCTGATGAACCAAACTACCCATTAATCCCCTCCATGAAGACTGGGGGTCAGCCTGATGAACCGAACTACCCAATAATCCCCTCCATGAAGACTGGGGGTCAGCCTGATGAACCAAACTACCCAATAATCCCCTCCATGAAGACTGGGGGTCAGCCTGATGAACCAAACTACCGAATTATCCCCTCCATGAAGACTGGGGGTCAGCCTGATGAACCAAACTACACAATAATCCATTCCATGAAAACTGGGGGTCAGCCTGATGAACCAAACTACCCAATAATCCCCTCCATGAAGACTGGGGGTCAGCCTGATGAACCAAACTACCCAATAATCCCCTCCATGAAGACTGGGGGTCAGCCTGATGAACCAAACTACCCAAAAATCCCCTCCATGAAGACTGGGGGTCAGCTTGATGAACCAAACTACCCAATAATCCCCTCCATGAAGACTGGGGGTCAGCCTGATGAACCAAACTACCCAATAATCCCCTCCATGAAGACTGGGGGTCAGCTTGATGAACCAAAATACCCAATAATCCCCTCCATAAAGACTGGGGGTCAGCCTGATGAACCAAACTACCGAATAATCCCCTCCATGAAGACAGGGGGTCAGCCTGATGAACCAAACTACCCAATAATCCCCTCCATGAAGACTGGGGGTCAGCCTGATGAAACAAACTACCCAATAATCCCCTCCATGAAGACTGGGGGTCAGCCTGATGAACCAAACTACCAAATTATCCCCTCCATGAAGACTGGGGGTCAGCCTGATGAACCAAACTACCCAAAAATCCCCTCCATGAAGACTGGGGGTCAGCCTGATGAACCAAACGACCCAATATTCCCCTCCATGAAGACTGGGGGTCAGCCTGATGAACCAAACTACCCAGAAATCCCCTGATGAACCAAACTACCCAAAAATCCCCTCCATGACGACTGGGGGTCAGCCTGATGAACCAAAATACCCAATAATCCCCTCCATAAAGACTGGGGGTCAGCCTGATGAACCAAACTACCGAATAATCCCCTCCATGAAGACTGGGGGTCAGCTTGATGAACCAAACTACCCAATAATCCCCTCCATGAAGACTGGGGGTCAGCCTGATGAACCAAACTACCCAATAATCCACTCCATGAAGACTGGGGGTCAGCCTGATGAACCGAACTACCCAATAATCCCCTCCATGAAGAGTGGGGGTCAGCTTGATGAACCAAACTACCCAATCATCCCCTCCATGAAGACTGGGGGTCAGCCTGATGAACCAAACTACCCAATAATCCACTCCATGAAAACTGGGGGTTAGCTTGATGAACCAAACTACCCAATTATCCCCTCCATGAAGACTGGGGGTCAGCCTGATGAACCAAACTACCCAATAATCCCCTCCATGAAGACTGGGGGTCAGCCTGATGAACCAAACTACCCAATAATCCCCTCCATGAAGACTGGGGGTCAGCTTGATGAACAAAACTACCCAATAATCCCCTCCATGAAGACTGGGGGTCAGCCTGATGAACCAAACTACCCAATAATCCCCTCCATGAAGACTGGCGGTCAGCCTGATGAACCAAACTACCCAATAATCCCCTCCATGAAGACTGGGGGTCAGCTTGATGAACAAAACTACCCAATAATCCCCTCCATGAAGACTGGGGGTCAGCCTGATGAACCAAACTACCCAATAATCCCCTCCATGAAGACTGGCGGTCAGCCTGATGAACCAAACTACCCAATAATCCACTCCATGAAAACTGGGGGTTAGCTTGATGAACCAAACTACCCAATAATCCCCTCCATGAAGACTGGGGGTCAGCTTGATGAACCAAACTACCCAATAATCCCCTCCATGAAGACTGGGGGTCAGCCTGATGAACCAAACTACCCAATTATCCCCTCCATGAAGACTGGGGGTCAGCCTGATGAACCAAACTACCCAATAATCCCCTCCATGAAGACTGGGGGTCAGCCTGATGAACCAAACTACCCAATAATCCCCTCCATGAAGACTGGGGGTCAGCTTGATGAACAAAACTACCCAATAATCCCCTCCATGAAGACTGGGGGTCAGCCTGATGAACCAAACTACCCAATAATCCCCTCCATGAAGACTGGCGGTCAGCCTGATGAACCAAACTACCCAATTATCCACTCCATGAAAACTGGGGGTTAGCTTGATGAACCAAACTACCCAATAATCCCCTCCATGAAGACTGGGGGTCAGCTTGATGAACCAAACTACCCAATAATCCCCTCCATGAAGACTGGGGGTCAGTCTGATGAACCAAACTACCCAATAATCCCCTACATGAAGACTGGGGGTCAGCCTGATGAACCAAACTACCTAATAATCCCCTCCATGAAGACTGGGGGTCAGCCTGATGAACCAAACTACCCAAAAATCCCCTCCATGAAGACTGGGGGTCAGTCTGATGAACCAAACTACCCAATAATCCCCTCCATGAAGACTGGGGGTCAGCCTGATGAACCAAACTACCCAATAATCCCCTCCATGAAGACTGGGGGTCAGCTTGATGAACCAAAATACCCAATAATCCCCTCCATAAAGACTGGGGGTCAGCCTGATGAACCAAACTACCGAATAATCCCCTCCATGAAGACTGGGGGTCAGCCTGATGAACCAAACTACCCAATAATCCCCTCCATGAATACTGGGGGTCAGCCTGATGAACAAACTACCCAATAATCCCCTCCATGAAGACTGGGGGTCAGCCTGATGAACCAAACTACCGAATTATCCCCTCCATGAAGACTGGGGGTCAGCCTGATGAACCAAACTACCCAAAAATCCCCTCCATGAAGACTGGGGGTCAGCCTGATGAACCAAACTACCCAATAATCCCCTCCATGAAGACTGGGGGTCAGCCTGATGAACCAAACTACCCAATAATCCCCTCCATGAAGACTGGGGGTCAGCCTGATGAACCAAACTACCCAATAATCCCCTCCATGAAGACTGGGGGTCAGCCTGATGAACCAAACTACCCAATAATCCCCTCCATAAAGACTGGGGGTCAGCCTGATGAACCAAAATACCGAATAATCCCCTCCATGAAGACTGGGGGTCAGCCTGATGAACCAAACTACCCAATAATCCCATCCATGAAGACTTGGGGTCAGCCTGATGAACCAAACTACCCAATAATCCCCTCCATGAAGACTAGGGGTCAGCCTGATGAACCAAACTACCGAATTATCCCCTCCATGAAGACTGGGGGTCAGCCTGATGAACCAAACTACCCAATAATCCCCTACATGAAGACTGGGGGTCAGCCTGATGAACCAAACTACCCAATAATCCCCTCCATGAAGACTGGGGGTCAGCCTGATGAACCAAACTACCCATTAATCCCCTCCATGAAGACTGGGGGTCAGCCTGATGAACCGAACTACCCAATAATCCCCTCCATGAAGACTGGGGGTCAGCCTGATGAACCAAACTACCCAATAATCCCCTCCATGAAGACTGGGGGTCAGCCTGATGAACCAAACTACCGAATTATCCCCTCCATGAAGACTGGGGGTCAGCCTGATGAACCAAACTACACAATAATCCATTCCATGAAAACTGGGGGTCAGCCTGATGAACCAAACTACCCAATAATCCCCTCCATGAAGACTGGGGGTCAGCCTGATGAACCAAACTACCCAATAATCCCCTCCATGAAGACTGGGGGTCAGCCTGATGAACCAAACTACCCAAAAATCCCCTCCATGAAGACTGGGGGTCAGCTTGATGAACCAAACTACCCAATAATCCCCTCCATGAAGACTGGGGGTCAGCCTGATGAACCAAACTACCCAATAATCCCCTCCATGAAGACTGGGGGTCAGCCTGATGAACCAAACTACCCAATAATCCCATCCATGAAGACTTGGGGTCAGCCTGATGAACCAAACTACCCAATAATCCCCTCCATGAAGACTAGGGGTCAGCCTGATGAACCAAACTACCGAATTATCCCCTCCATGAAGACTGGGGGTCAGCCTGATGAACCAAACTACCCAATAATCCCCTACATGAAGACTGGGGGTCAGCCTGATGAACCAAACTACCCAATAATCCCCTCCATGAAGACTGGGGGTCAGCCTGATGAACCAAACTACCCATTAATCCCCTCCATGAAGACTGGGGGTCAGCCTGATGAACCGAACTACCCAATAATCCCCTCCATGAAGACTGGGGGTCAGCCTGATGAACCAAACTACCCAATAATCCCCTCCATGAAGACTGGGGGTCAGCCTGATGAACCAAACTACCGAATTATCCCCTCCATGAAGACTGGGGGTCAGCCTGATGAACCAAACTACACAATAATCCATTCCATGAAAACTGGGGGTCAGCCTGATGAACCAAACTACCCAATAATCCCCTCCATGAAGACTGGGGGTCAGCCTGATGAACCAAACTACCCAATAATCCCCTCCATGAAGACTGGGGGTCAGCCTGATGAACCAAACTACCCAAAAATCCCCTCCATGAAGACTGGGGGTCAGCTTGATGAACCAAACTACCCAATAATCCCCTCCATGAAGACTGGGGGTCAGCCTGATGAACCAAACTACCCAATAATCCCCTCCATGAAGACTGGGGGTCAGCTTGATGAACCAAAATACCCAATAATCCCCTCCATAAAGACTGGGGGTCAGCCTGATGAACCAAACTACCGAATAATCCCCTCCATGAAGACAGGGGGTCAGCCTGATGAACCAAACTACCCAATAATCCCCTCCATGAAGACTGGGGGTCAGCCTGATGAAACAAACTACCCAATAATCCCCTCCATGAAGACTGGGGGTCAGCCTGATGAACCAAACTACCAAATTATCCCCTCCATGAAGACTGGGGGTCAGCCTGATGAACCAAACTACCCAAAAATCCCCTCCATGAAGACTGGGGGTCAGCCTGATGAACCAAACGACCCAATATTCCCCTCCATGAAGACTGGGGGTCAGCCTGATGAACCAAACTACCCAGAAATCCCCTGATGAACCAAACTACCCAAAAATCCCCTCCATGACGACTGGGGGTCAGCCTGATGAACCAAAATACCCAATAATCCCCTCCATAAAGACTGGGGGTCAGCCTGATGAACCAAACTACCGAATAATCCCCTCCATGAAGACTGGGGGTCAGCCTGATGAACCAAACTACCCAATAATCCCCTCCATGAAGACTGGGGGTCAGCCTGATGAACCAAACTACCCAATTATCCCCTCCATGAAGACTGGGGGTCAGCCTGATGAACCAAACTACCCAATTATCCCCTCCATGAAGACTGGGGGTCAGCCTGATGAACCAAACTACCCAATAATCCCCTCCATGAAGACTGGGGGTCAGCCTGATGAACCAAACTACCCAATAATCTCCTCCATGAAGACTGGGGGTCAGCCTGATGAACCAAACTACCCAATAATCCCCTCCATGAAGACTGGGGGTCAGCCTGATGAACCAAACTACCCAATAATCCCCTCCATGAAGACTGGGGGTCAGCCTGATGAACCAAACTACCCAATAATCCCCTCCATGAAGACTGGGGGTCAGCCTGATGAACCAAACTACCCAATAATCCCCTCCATGGAGACTGGGGGTCAGCCTGATGAACCAAACTACCCAATAATCCCCTCCATGAAGACTGGGGGTCAGCCTGATGAACCAAACTACCCAATAATCCCCTCCATGAAGACTGGGGGTCAGCTTGATGAACCAAAATACCCAATAATCCCCTCCATAAAGACTGGGGGTCAGCCTGATGAACCAAACTACCCAATAATCACCTCCATGAAGACTGGGGGTCAGCCTGATGAACCAAACTACCCAATAATCCCCCCCATGAAGACTGGGGGTCAGCCTGATGAACCAAACTACCCAAAAATCCCCTCCATGACGACTGGGGGTCAGCCTGATGAACCAAACTACCCAATAATCCCCTCCATGAAGACTGGGTGTCAGCCTGATTAACCAAACTACCCAATAATCCCCTCCATGAAGACTGGGGGTCAGCTTGATTAACCAAAATACCCAATAATCCCCTCCATTAAGACTGGGGGTCAGCCTGATGAACCAAACTACCGAATAATCCCCTCCATGAAGACTGGGGGTCAGCCTGATGAACCAAACTACCCAATAATCCACTCCATGAAGACTGGGGGTCAGCCTGATGAACCAAACTACCCAATAATCCCCTCCATGAAGACTGGGGGTCAGCCTGATGAACCAAACTACCGAATAATCCCCTCCATGAAGACTGGGGGTCAGCCTGATGAACCAAACTACCCAATAATCCCCTACATGAAGACTGGGGGTCAGCCTGATGAACCAAACTACCCAATAATCCGCTCCATGAAGACTGGGGGTCAGCCTGATGAACCAAACTACCCAAAAATCCCCTACATGAAGACTGGGGGTCAGCCTGATGAACCAAACTACCCAATAATCCCCTCCATGAAGACTGGGGGTCAGCCTGATGAACCTAACTACCCAATAATCCCCTCCATGAAGACTGGGGGTCAGCCTGATGAACCAAACTACCCAATAATCCCCTCCATGAAGACTGGGGGTCAGCCTGATGAACCAAACTACCCAATAATCCCCTCCATGAAGACGGAGTCAGCCTGATGAACCAAACTACCCAATAATCCCCTCCATGTAGACTGGGGGTCAGCTTGATGAACCAAAATACCCAATAATCCCCTCCATAAAGACTGGGGGTCAGCCTGATGAACCAAACTACCCAATAATCCCCTCCATGAAGACTGGGGGTCAGCCTGATGAACTAAACTACCCAATAATCCTCCATGTAGCCTAATTCTCTCTCACACACACATACATAATCAAACATGTTTTTTCTTCCAGTCTCACCTGAACACCGTTTTTACCTGTTTATTTTCATATCAGCCCTTTTGGGCTTCCAGCCTCACCTGAACACCGTTTTTACCTGTTTATTTATCTGCAGTGTTTTGTCTTTCACTTCTTTTCTTTGGTGTGAATAAATAAAACCTAAAACCTAATTGAGAAATGTTTTCACTTGCAATGACTTGTTATGTTTAAACCGTGATTTAAACTGAGACTCAGTGATATGACATGTAAGGCTGTGTGTCTGCTTGATTTCATATATGTACCTGATTTCCATTCAGACTGCTTTGTCCAGCCAAGTGGCACTTTGTGGGATACATTGAATGTAATGGAGTTGAAGTTGTGTTCCCAGCTGTCCACAGGATGGCGCCAGAGTAATATCCCAGGGAAATACACTATATATCAAATCAAATCAAATCAAATTTTATTGGCCACATGCGCCGACTACAACAGGTGCAGACATTACAGTGACATGCTTAATTACAGCCCTTAACCAACAGTTCATTTATTTTTTTAGAAAAAAAGTAAAATAAAACATCAACAAAAAAGTGTTGAGAAAAAAAGAGCAGAAGTAAAATAAAATAACACTAGGGAGGCTATATATACAGGGGGGTACCGGTGCAGAGTCAATGTGCGGGGGCACCGGCTAGTTGAGGTAATATGTACATGTGGGTAGAGTTAAAGTGACTATGCATAAATAATTAACATAATATACACAAGTATGTGGACACTCTTCAAATGAGTGGATTCTGCTATTTCAGCCACACCCGTTACTGACAGGTGTATACAATCGAGCACACATAGTTACACAGTGCTTTCGGAAAGTATTCAGACCCCTTGACTTTTTCCACATTTTCAGGCTTATTCTAAAATTGATTAAATTGTTCTTTTTACTCATCAATCTACACACAACATCCCATAATTACAAAGTTATGGGTTTTTAGAACTCCTGTGTTGTCTTGGTTGTGTGCTTAGGCTCCTTGTCCTGTTGGAAGGTGAATCGTCACCCCAGTCTGAGGTCCAGAGCGCTCTGGAACAGGTTTTCATCAAGGATCTTTCTGTACTTTGCTCTGTTCATCTTTCCCTCGATTCTGACTAGTCTCCCAGTCCCTGCCACTGAAAAACATCCCCACAGCATGATGCTGCCACCCCCATGCTTCACTGTAGGGATGGTGCCAGGTTACCTCCAGACGTGACGCTTGGCATTCAAGCCAAAGAGTTCAATCTTGGTTTCATCAGACCAGATAATCTTGTTTCTCATGGTCTGAGAGTCTTTAGGTGCCTTTTGGCAAACTCCAAGCGGGCTTTCATGTGCCTTTTACTGAGGAGTGGCTTCCGTCTGGCCACTCTACCATAAAGACCTGATTGGTGGAGTGCTGCAGAGATGTCCTTCTGGAAGGTTCTCCCATATCCACAGAGGAACTCTGGAGCTCTGTCAGAGTGACCATCGGGTTCTTGGTCACCTCCCTGACCAAGGCCCTTCTCCCCCGATTGCTCAGTTTGGCCAGGCGGCCAGCTCTAGGAAGAATCTAGTTGGTTCCAAACTTCTTCCATTTAAGAATGATGGAGGCCACTGTGTTCTTGGGGACCTTCAATGCTGCAGAAATTGTTTGGTACCCTTCCCCAGATCTGTGTCTCGACACAATCCTGTCTCGGAGCTCTACGGACAATTCCTTCGACCTCATGGCTTGGTTTTTGCTCTGACATGCACTGTCAACTGTGGGACCTTATATAGACAGGTGTGTGCCTTTCCAAATCATGTCCAATCAATTGAATTTACCACAGGTGGAATCCAATCAAGTTGTAGAAACATCTCAGGGATGATCAACGGAAACAGGATGCACATGAGCTCAATTTCGAATCTCATAGCAAAGGGTCTGAAAACTTCTGTAAATAAGGTATTTCTATATATTTGCAAACATGTCTAAAAACCTGTTTTCACTTTGTCATTATGGGGTATTGTGTGTCAATTGATGAGGAAAAATAACTAATTCAATCTATTTTAGAATAAGGCTGTAACTTAACAAAATGTGGAAAACGTCAAGGGGTCTGAATACTTTTTGAATGCACTGTAGATATAGTGTGGACTGTATACTCAATACAATCTAAATCTGATACCTCACTGTCTGTCTTGGACTGATACTGCTTTTTAAACTGCTCTGGTCAGTCTACTCAAATATTTGTCATATGCATTTTTCTCTCTACAAGCAATACTTTGATAATTTGTCATTTCTAATAATGAAACATCCATTTATGAATAGATAGAGCAGGTTTCAGGACACTGATTTAACTGAAAATGTTGAAAAATATACTGCCAATATCTTCCCCACCAAAGAATAGCAGTGTGGTTTTAATATGATTTGACTCTTTGCAGGCTGTCAGGCTGTCTAGTCACAGAGGAAGGCTGTGCTTCTCTGATCTCAGCTCTGAGGTCAAACCCCTCACACCTGAGAGAGCTGGACCTGAGCTACAATCACCCAGGAGACTCAGGAGTCAGACTGCTCTCTGCTGGACTGGAGGATCCACACTGCAGACTGGAGAAACTCAAGTATGTAGAGGGTTTATGTCAATGTTCATATCAGACATGTTGGAGTTATCAGGCTAGTTATGACAAACATTCTGACCACCACTTGGACAAAGTTATGCGATATCCGTCTCGAGTCCTTTTCTGCCGTCCATGACGATGTTAATTCCAGTGGTGGAAAAAGTACCCAATTGTCATACTTGAGTAAAAGTAAAGATACCTTAATAGAAAATGACTCAACTAAAAGTGAAAGTCACCCAGTAAAATACTACTTGAGTAAAAGTCTAAAAGTATTTGGTTTTAAATATACTTAAGTATCAAAAGTAAATGTAATTGCTATAATATAATAAAGTATCAAAAGTAAAAGTACAAGTATAAATCATTTCAAATTCCTTACATAAAGCAAACCAGACGATTGTCTTGTTTTTAAAATGTACGTTCAGCCAGAGGCACACTCCAACACTCAAGACAATTTACAAACAAAGCATTTGTGTTTAGTGAGTCTGCCAGATCAGAGGCAGTAGGGATGTTCTCTTGATAAGTGTGTGAATTGGACCATTTTCTGTCCTGCTAAGCATTCAAAATGTAACGAGTACTTTTGGGTGTCAGGGAAAATGTATGGAGTAAAAAGTACATTATTTTCTTTAGGAATGTAGTGAAGTAAAAGTAAAAGTAGTCAAAAATATGAATAGTAAAGTCAAGTACAGATACCCCAAAAAACTACTTAAGTAGT
>NW_028167172.1:0-15000 GCF_964263955.1 Coregonus lavaretus | reverse complement strand
TGTCCAGTGTGTGTGTGTGTGTGTCCAGTGTGTGTGTGTGTGTCCAGTGTGTGTGTTCAGTGTGTGTATGTGTGTGTACAGTGTGTGTGTGTCCAGTGTGTGTGTGTGTGTATGTCCAGTGTGAGTGTGTCCAGTGTTTGTGTTTGTCCAGTGTGTGTGTGTGTGTGTGTGTGTGTGTTTCCAGTGTGTGTGTGTGTGTTTGTGTGTGTATGTGTGTGTTTCCAGTGTGTGTGTGTGTGTGTGTGTGTGTGTGTGTCTCCAGTGTGTGTGTATCCAGTGTTTGTTTCCAGTTTGTGTGTGTCCAGTGTGTGTGTGTGTGTGTGTGTGTGTCCAGTGTGTGTCCAGTTTGTGTGTGTGTCAGTGTTACCATGGTTATTATTTACAGGGACACTGAGGAGTCATCAGTGTGTGTCCAGTGTGTGTCCAGTGTGTGTGTGTGTGTCCAGTGTGAGTGTGTGTGTCCAGTGTGTGTGTGTGCGTGTCCTGTGTGTGTGCTGTGTGTGTCCAGTGTGTGTGTTCAGTGTGTGTCCAGTGTGTGTGTTCAGTGTGTGTGTGTGTACAGTGTCCAGTGTGTGTGTGTGTCCAGTGTGTGTGTGTCCAGTGTGTGTGTGTGTGTCCAGTTTGAGTGTGTGTGTGTGTGTGTTCAGTGTGTGTGTGTGTGTCCTTTGTGTGTCCTGTGTGTGTCCAGTGTGTGTGTGTTCAGTGTGTTAAAGTTACTGAGGAACCCCAAACAACATCAACCCCAAACCCTGGATAGAGGGGCTCAGTGAATGTGGAGTGGAATGTGTTCAGGTGGGTCAGTGTGTCAGAGGAGACTCTGTAGAAGGACAGAGTGCCGGCTGGCCAGTCCAGATACACTCCTACTCTGTGGGAGCTGGAGGAGGTGACGTCTATGGTAGTGGACTTATTATTGTGCCTGACAGAGTAACTTTTGTCAAAGCAGATCAGACTCCAGGACTTGTCATTGTATCCAATCCTACAGTCATCACCCCCTCCTCTCCTGCTGATTCCTTTATATGCCACTCCTATATCAGCCACTCTCCCACTCCACTCTACCTCCCAGTAACAGCGCCCAGTCAGACCCTCTCTACACAGAACCTGTCTACAGTCCTCAAATCTCTCTGGGTGATCAGGATACGGCTGCTCCTCTCTCCTATATGTCACCTTTCTGTTCTCCTCAGACAGAGAGAGGAGTCTGTTTACTGTGTTTAGGTCCAGTGTGAGATCACAGACATCTGATGGATGAAACCAGACACAATATTAGAAATCATCATCATTCACATTAGAATGTTAACTCACTTTTCACTAATTCATTTAATGTAGATGTTTCTAGGTATCAAAAGGACAAGTTAAGGTAACTTGAGACTTGTTGAATGATCATATGTTATACTGTATGGTAATATAAAACACACTTATTCCCATTAATTACACACACACACACATCCTGAACACACACACACACTGGACACACACACACACACATTTCTAACGTAACACGAACACGCAACACACACACACAGACATTAATTACATACACACACACACACACACATCCTGAACACACATACACCCTGAACACACACACACACACATACCTTCATGCATGCATGCATGAACACACACACACACACACATTTCTAAAGTAACACAAACACGCCACACAGACACACACATTGTCAAAGCAACTCTTTGTAAACTTTGGTGTCCCTGATTTGTGCTTCTGTAGAACTACAGCTGATATTTAATATGACCAAGTAAGTAATGATGGTGGTCTTTGACTTTGACTTCACTTGAATTAAGACTTATTCTTAGTCATATTCTTCACAGCAGTCAACACTCACATTTTCTAAGTCCAGGTTTCATTGTGTTCTCTCCACCATGTTCCACACTGTAGCGGTAAGCAGAAGAACAGACAGTCATTGAGGGATACACCTGAACTCACACACACACACACACACACACACACACACACACACACACACACACACACACACACACACACACACACACACACACACACACACACACACACACTCACACAAACAGTCAGTATATACATTTGTGTGTGTGTGTCCAGTGTGTGTGTGTGTCCAGTGTGTGTGTGTGTGTCCGGTGTGTGTGTGTTTGTCCAGTGTGTGTGTGTGTGTGTCCAGTGTGTGTGTGTGCGTGTGTGTCCAGTGTGTGTGTGTCCAGTGTGTGTGTGTGTGTGTGTGTTTGTCCAGTGTGTGTGTGTGTCCATTGTGTGTGTGTGTCCAGTGTGTGTGTTTGTCCAGTGTGTGTGTATGTCTAGTGTGTGTGTGTGTGTGTCTAGTGTGTGTGTGTCCAGTGTGAGTGCGTGTGTGTCCAGTGTGTGTGTTTGTCCAGTGTGTGTGTGTGTGTGTCCTTTGTGTGTGTGTGTGTGTCCTTTGTGTGTATGTGTCCAGTGTGTGTGTTTACAGTGTGTGTGTGTCCAGTGTGTGTGTGTGTGTGTCCAGTGTGTGTCCGTGTCCAGTGTGTGTACTGATACACGTGCACACACACACACACACTGGACACACACACACACACACACACACACACACACACACACACACACACACACACACACACACACACACACACACACACACACACACACACTGGACAAACACACACACACTACACTGGACACACACACACACTGGACACACACACACACACTGGACCCCCCCCCCCCCACACACACACACACTGACATAAACCCTCTACATACTTGAGTTTCTCCAGTCTGCAGTGTGGATCCTCCAGTCCAGCAGAGAGCAGTCTGACTCCTGAGTCTCCTGGGTGATTGTAGCTCAGGTCCAGCTCTCTCAGGTGTGAGGGGTTTGACTTCAGAGCTGAGACCAGAGAAGTACAGCCTTCCTCTGTGACTAGACAGCCTGACAGCCTGCAAAGAGTCAAATCATATTAAAACCACACTGCTATTCTTTAGTGGTGAAAATAGTGGCAGTATATTTTTTCTACATATTAAGATACATCAGTGTCCTGAAACCTGCCATATCTATTCATAAATTAATGTATCGTTATTAGAAATGACAAATTATCAAAGTATTGCTTGTAGATAGAAACATGTATATTACAAATATTTGAGTAGACTGACCAGAGCAGTTTAAAAAGCAGTATCAGTCAAAAGACAGACAGTGAGGTATCAGATTTAGATTGTATTGAGTATACAGTCCACACCATATCTATTTTGACAGTGAAGCTAACATTTTAAATGTGGCTCTATACTCCAGCATTTTGGATTTCAGATCAAATGTTTCATATGAGGTGACAGTATATAATGTCACCTTTTATTTGAGGGTATTTTCATACATATGTTTCACTGTTTAGAAATGAAAGCACTTTATGTATCTAGTCCCCCCATTTGAAGAAGTCATAAGTATTCTGACCAATTCATATAGTGTATTAAAGTAGTCAAAAGTGTAGTATTTGGTTTGATATTCCTTGAACACAATGACTACATCAAACTTGTGACTCAAACTCGTTGGTTGCATTTGCAGTTTGTTTTGGGTTATGTTTTGCCCAATATTAAAATGGTGGACGATGACTGGTTTAATTTTCTGTCTAAGTGAGTAGATAACATGTTTCTAAACACTACTAAATTAATCCTGATGATGTCATGATTAAGAAAAATCATGAATGAATCATGAATAATAATGAATGAGAAAGTTACAGAGGCTACAACAAAACATGCTAACCTCTCACCATTACCAATAACAGAGGGGTTATGATCCTTGTTCCTCTGTAACTTTCTCATTCATCATCACTCACGATTCATTCATGATTATTCATAATCATGGTAGCATCCACATGAATGTAGAAGTGTTCAGAAAACATATTCTATTCTTACTGACAATACAAGTGAAGTGACTCCAAAATGACAGGACATTATTCACCATTCAGTTTCTATTGGGAAAAACATCATCTAAAACACAACCAAGACAAACTGCAAATGTATTCAACAAGTTTGTGGAATCACAAGCTTGATATAATCACTGCAGGTAAGGAATATGGTACCAAATACTAAACTTATGACTACTTTAATACAATATAAGTGAATATGTCCAAATTATTAAGACTTTTTCAAATGGGAGAACTAGATACATTAAGTGCTTTCATTTCTAAACAGTAAAACAGGTATGTATGAATACCCTCAAATAAAAAGTGACATTATATACTGTCACCTAATATGAAACATTCTACCTCAAATCCAAAATGCTGGAGCATAGCACCAAATGTAAAACTGTAAGCTTCACTGTCCAAACACATATGGTGTGGACTATGTGTGCCTGGTAAACACATGTGGATCTGGTGAGCAGTTATCACTTGTTGACCAACTACAGGAATACTGACCTCAGAGTCTCCAGTTTACAGTGGGGATTCCCCAGTCCAGCAGAGAGCAGCTTCACTCCTGAATCCTTCAGGTCATTGTTACTCAGATCCAGCTCTCTCAGGTGTGAGGGGTTTGACTTCAGAGCTGAGACCAGAGAAGCACAGCCTTCCTCTGTGACTAGACAGCCTGACAGCCTGCAAAGAGTCAAATCATATTAAAACCACACTGCTATTCTTTGGTGGTGAAAATAGTGGCAGTATATTTTTTCAACATTTCCATTTATACCAGTGTCCTGAAACCTGCCATATATATATCATTATTAGAAAAAATCATAATATTGTGTGTAGAGAGAAAAATGTATAGTACGAATATTTGAGTAGACTGACCAGAGCAGTTTAAAAAGCAGTATCAGTCAAAAGACAGACAGTGTGTCACGCCCTGGCTCTGGGGACTCTTAAATGTTGAGCCAGGGCATGGATTTGCTATGTTTAGTTTTTCTATGTTTTTGTTCTAGATCGTTTGATCTATGTTGGCCAGGGTGGTTCCCAATCAGAGGCAGCTTTAGCTCGTTGTCTCTGATTGGGGACATACTTAGGCAGCCTGTTTTCACTAGTCTTTGTGGGATCTTGTTCCGTAAGGTTTGTTTTGTATTAACCTAGGACTTCACGTATCATTTGGTTTGTTGTTTTGTTCGTGTTGTGTACTAAATAAAATGTACGCTTATCACGCTGCGCCTTGGTCCGTGTCTTCATCCGGTAATGATCGTGACAGAAGATCCCACGATAAGAGGACCAAGCAGCGTGCCCAGGAGGAGAAGATGGCGATGTCGCAGGTGGGCAAATAGTGGTCTTGAGAGGAGATATTCGCGGGGAAAGGGCCATGGGCAAAGGTGAATGCCCAGGCAGGAGAGGAGACTGTGGAGGCGCGCTACAGAGAGGAGCAGCGGCAACGCAGAGGGTACCGGCCGAGGAGGAAGCCCGAGAGACAGCCCCAATTTTTTTTGGGGGGGTGGCTAAAAGGGTGGTGGCGGAGCCACGTACTGTGCCGCGAGTGTTCCGGCACAGTCCTGTACGTCCTGTGCTAGCACCACGGACGGAGTGTGCCGGCTCAACGCTCGTGGCCTCCAGTACCCCTCCTCGGTCCAGTATATCCTGCGCCAGTGCCACGTGCTGTAGCGCCAGTACGAGTGCACAGCCTTGTACGTCCTGTGCTGATGCCTCATACATATTGTGTGGAAATAGGCATTCAGCCAGGACGGGTTGTGTCAGCTCTCCGCTCCAGACCTCCAGACCGCCTCCACAGTCCGGCCCGGCCCGTTCCGGCTTCCCGCACCAAGCCAGTGGTGCGCGTCGCTTGCCCGGTCCGGCCCGTTCCTGCTCTCCGCGCCAAGCCAGTGGTGCGCATCGCCAGCCCGGTCCGGCCCGTTCCTGCTCTCCGCGCCAAGCCAGTGGTGCGCGTCGCCAGCCCGGTCCGGCCCGTTCCTGCTCTCCGCGCCAAGCCAGTGGTGCGCATCGCCAGCCCGATCCGGCCCGTTCCTGCTCCCCGCACCAAGCCAGTGGTGCGCGTTGTCAGCCCGGTCCGGCCCGTTCCTGCTCCCCGCACCAAGCCAGTGGTGTACGTCGTCAGCCCGGTCCGACCCGTTCCTGCTCCCCGCACCAAGCCAGTGGTGCGCGTCGTCAGCCCGGTCCGGCCCGTTCCTGCTCCCCGCACCAAGCCAGTGGTGCGCGTCGTCAGCCCGGTCCGTTCCTGCTCCCCGCACCAAGCCAGTGGTGCGTGTCGTCAGCCCGGTCCGGCCCGTTCCTGCTCCCCGCACCAAGCCAGTGGTGCGTGTGTCCAGTCCGGCACGGCCCGTGCCTGTTCCACCGGTGCCTGGTCCGGAGTCAGAGCAATCCGCTCCACCGGGGTCCGGTCCAACTCCAGTCAGCGGATCCACTCCGGAGCCAGAGCAATCCGCTCCACCGGTGTCCAGTCCAGCTCCGGCCAGCGCCTCCAGTCCGGAGCCGGTAAGGTCTGGTCCACCGTCGTCGGGTCCAGCTCCAGTCAGCGGGGCCAGACCAGACCAGGGGCGCAAAGGGGAGGTGGAGAAAGGGTGGTGGTCACGCCCGGAGCCGGATCCGCCTCCGAGGCGGAATTCCCACCCGGCCCCTACCCTCTTGTGTTTGTGTGGCGCGGTCGCAGTCCACGCCTTTGGGGGGGGGGGTACTGTCACGCCCTGGCTCTGGGGACTCTTAAATGTTGAGCCAGGGCATGGATTTGCTATGTTTAGTTTTTCTATGTTTTTGTTCTAGATCGTTTGATCTATGTTGGCCAGGGTGGTTCCCAATCAGAGGCAGCTTTAGCTCGTTGTCTCTGATTGGGGACATACTTAGGCAGCCTGTTTTCACTAGTCTTTGTGGGATCTTGTTCCGTAAGGTTTGTTTTGTATTAACCTAGGACTTCACGTATCATTTGGTTTGTTGTTTTGTTCGTGTTGTGTACTAAATAAAATGTACGCTTATCACGCTGCGCCTTGGTCCGTGTCTTCATCCGGTAACGATCGTGACACAGTGAGATATCAGATTTAGATTGTATTGAGTATACAGTCCACACTATATCTATTTTGACAGTGAAGCTAACATTTTAAATGTGGCTCTATACTCCAACATTTTGAATTTGAGATCAAATGTTTCATATGAGGTGACAGTATATAATGTCACCTTTTATTTGAGGGTATTTTCATACATATCTGTTTCACTGTTTAGAGAAATGAAAGCACTTTATGTATCTAGTCCCCCTATTTGAAGAAGTCATAAGTATTCTGACCAATTCACTTACAGTGTATTAAAGTAGTCAAAAGTTTAGTATTTGGTCCCAAACTCGTTGGTTGCATTTGCAGTTTGTTTTGGTTGTGTTTTGGGTTATAATTTGTCCAATAGTAACTGAATGGTGGATGATGACTGGAGTAATTTTCTGTCTAAGTGAGTAGATAACATGTTTCTAAACACTACTAACTGAATCCTGATGATGCCATGATTAAGAAAAATCATGAATGAATCATGAATAATAATGAATGAGAAAGTTACAGAGGCTACAACAAAACATGCTAACCTCTCACCATTACCAATAACAGAGGGGGTATGATCCTTGTTCCTCTGTAACTTTCTCATTCATCATCATTCACGATTCATTCATGATTATTCATAATCATGGTAGCATCCAAATGAATGTAGAAGTGTTCAGAAACATCTTCTATTCTTACTGACAATACAAGTGAAGTGACTCCAAAATGACAGGACATTATTCACCATTCAGTTTCTATTGGGAAAAACATCATCCAAAACACAACCAAGACAAACTGCAAATGCATTCAACAAGTTTGTAGAATCACAAGCTTGATGTAATCACTGCAGGTAAGGAATATGGGACCAAATACTAAACGTATGACTACTTTAATACAATATAAGTGAATATGTCCAAATTATTACGACTTTTTCAAATGGGAGAACTAGATACATAAAGTGCTTTCATTTCTAAACAGTAACACAGATATGTATGAAAATACTCTCAAATAAAAGGTGACATTATATACTGTCACCTAATATGAAACATTTGATCTCAAATCCAAAATGCTGGAGCATAGCACCAAATTTAAAACTGTAAACTTCACTGTCCAAACACATATGGTGTGGACTATGTGTGCCTGGTAAACACATGTGGATCTGGTGAACAGTTATCACTTGTTGACCAACTACAGGAATACTGACCTCAGAGTCTCCAGTTTACAGTGGGGATTCCCCAGTCCAGCAGAGAGCAGCTTCACTCCTGAATCCTTCAGGTCATTGTAGCTCAGGTCCAGCTCTCTCAGGTGTGAGGGGTTTGAGTTCAGAGCTGAGACCAGAGCAGCACAGCCTTCCTCTGTGACTAGACAGCCTGACAGCCTGCAAAGAGTCAAATCATATTAAAACCACACTGCTATTCTTTGGTGGTGAAAATAGTGGCAGTATATTTTTTCATTCATACCAGTGTCCTGAAACCTTCCATTTATATATTATTATTAGAAAAAATCATAATATTGCTTGTAGATAGAAAAATGTATAGTACAAATATTTGAGTAGACTGACCAGAGCAGTTTAAAAAGCAGTATCAGTCAAAAGACAGACAGTGAGGTATCAGATTTAGATTGTATTGAGTATACAGTCCACACCATATCTATTTTGACAGTGAAGCTAACATTTTAAATGTGGCTCTATACTCCAACATTTTGGATTTGAGATCAAATGTTACATATGAGGTGACAGTATATAATGTCACCTTTTATTTGAGGTAATTTTAATACATATCTGTTTCACCGTTTAGAAATGAAAACACTTTATGTATCTAGTCCCCCATTTGAAGAAGTCATAAGTATTCTGACCAATTCACTTACAGTGTATTAAAGTAGTCAAAAGTTGAGTATTTGGTCTCAAACTCGTTGGTTGCATTTGCAGTTTGTTTTGGTTGTGTTTTGGGTTATGTTTTGTCCAATAGTAACTGAATGGTGGATGATGACTGGAGTAATTTTCTGTCTAAGTGAGTAGATAACATGTTTCTAAACACTACTAAATTAATCCTGATGATGACATGATTAATAAAAATTATGAATGAATCATGAATAATAATGAGTGAGAAAGTTACAGAGGCTACAACAAAACATGCTAACCTCTCACCATTACCAATAACAGAGGGGGTATGATCCTTGTTCCTCTGTAACTTTCTCATTCATCCTTATTCACGATTCATATATGATTATTCATAATCATGGTAGCATCCACATGAACGTAGAAGTGTTCAGAAACATCTTCTATTCTTACTGACAATACAAGTGAAGTGACTCCAAAATGACAGGACATTATTCACCATTCAGTTTCTATCAGGAAAAACATCATCCAAAACACAACCAAGACAAACTGCAAATGCTTTCAACAAGTTTGTAGAATCACAAGCTTGATGTAATCACTGTGGGTAAGGAATATGGGACCAAATACTAAACTTATGACTACTTTAATACAATATAAGTGAATATGTCCAAATTATTACAACTTTTTCAAATGGGAGAACTAGACACATAAAGTGCTTTCATTTCTAAACAGTAACACAGATATGTATGAAAATATCCTCAAATAAAAGGTGACATTATATACTGTCGCCTAATATGAAACATTATATCTCAAATCCAAAATGATGGAGCATAGCACCAAATGTAAAACTGTAAGCTTCACTGTCCAAACACATATGGTGTGGACTATGTGTGCCTGGTAAACACATGTGGATCTGGTGAACAGTTATCACTTGTTGACCAACTACAGGAATACTGACCTCAGAGTCTCCAGTTTACAGTGGGGATTCCCCAGTCCAGCAGAGAGCAGCTTCACTCCTGAATCCTTCAGGTCATTGTAGCTCAGGTCCAGCTCTCTCAGGTGTGAGGGGTTTGACCTCAGAGCTGAGACCAGAGAAGCACAGCCTTCCTCTCTGACTAGACAGCGTGACAGCCTGCAAAGAGTCAAATCATACTAAAACCACAATGCTATTCTTTGGTGGTGAAAGTAGTGGCAGTATATTTTTTCAACATTTTCAGATATATCAGTGTCCTGAAACCTGCCATATATATATATAATTATTAGAAAAAATCATAATATTGTGTGTAGAGAGAAAAATGTATAGTACGAATATTTGAGTAGACTGACCAGAGCAGTTTAAAAAGCAGTATCAGTCAAAAGACAGACAGTGAGGTATCATATTTAGATTGTATTGAGTATACAGTCCACACCATATCTATTTTGACAGTGAAACAGACATTTTAAATGTGACTCTGTACTCCAACATTTTGGATTTGAGATCAAATGTTTCATATGAGGTGACAGTATATAATGTCACCTTTTAATTTAGGGTATTTTCATACATACAGTGGGGGAAAAAAGTATTTAGTCAGCCACCAATTGTGCAAGTTCTCCCACTTAAAAAGATGAGAGAGGCCTGTAATTTTCATCATAGGTACACGTCATCTATGACAGACAAAATGAGAAAAAAAAATCCAGAAAATCACATTGTAGGATTTTTAATGAATTTATTTGCAAATTATGGTGGAAAATAAGTATTTGGTCAATAACAAAAGTTTCTCAATACTTTGTTATATACCCTTTGTTGGCAATGACACAGGTCAAACATTTTCTGTAAGTCTTCACAAGGTTTTCACACACGGTTGCTGGTATTTTGGCCCATTCCTCCATGCAGATCTCCTTTAGAGCAGTGATGTTTTGGGGCTGTCGCTGGGCAACACGGACTTTCAACTCCCTCCAAAGATTTTCTATGGGGTTGAGATCTGGAGACTGGCTAGGCCACTCCAGGACCTTGAAATGCTTCTTACGAAGCCACTCCTTCGTTGCCCGGGCGGTGTGTTTGGGATCATTGTCATGCTGAAAGACCCAGCCACGTTTCATCTTCAATGCCCTTGCTGATGGAAGGAGGTTTTCACTCAAAATCTCACGATACATGGCCCCATTCATTCTTTCCTTTACATGGATCAGTCGTCCTGGTCCCTTTGCAGAAAAACAGCCCCAAAGCATGATGTTTTCACCCCCATGCTTCACAGTAGGTATGGTGTTCTTTGGATGCAACTCAGCATTATTTGTCCTCCAAACACAACGAGTTGAGTTTTTACCAAAAAGTTATATTTTGGTTTCATCTGACCATATGACATTCTTCCAATCCTCTTCTGGATGCACTGTAGCAAACTTCAGACGGGCCTGGTCATGTACTGGCTTAAGCAGGGGGACACGTCTAGCACTGCAGGATTTGAGTCCCTGGCGGCGTAGTGTGTTACTGATGGTAGGCTTTGTTACTTTGGTCCCAGCTCTCTGCAGGTCATTCACTAGGTCCCCCCGTGTGGTTCTGGGATTTTTGCTCACCGTTCTTGTGATCATTTTGACCCCACGGGGTGAGATCTTGCGTGGAGCCCCAGATCGAGGGAGATTATCAGTGGTCTTGTATGTCTTCCATTTCCTAATAATTGCTCCCACAGTTGATTTCTTCAAACCAAGCTGCTTACCTATTGCAGATTCAGTCTTCCCAGCCTGGTGCAGGTCTACAATTTTGTTTCTGGTGTCCTTTGACAGCTCTTTGGTCTTGGCCATAGTGGAGTTTGGAGTGTGACTGTTTGAGGTTGTGGACAGGTGTCTTTTATACTGATAACAAGTTCAAACAGGTGCCATTAATACAGGTAACGAGTGGAGGACAGAGGAGCCTCTTAAAGAAGAAGTTACAGGTCTGTGAGAGCCAGAAATCTTGCTTGTTTGTAGGTGACCAAATACTTATTTTCCACCATAATTTGCAAATAAATTCATTAAAAATCCTACAATGTGATTTTCTGGATTTTTTTTTCTCAATTTGTCTGTCATAGTTGACGTGTACCTATGATGAAAATTACAGGCCTCTCTCATCTTTTTAAGTGGGAGAACTTGCACAATTGGTGGCTGACTAAATACTTTTTTCCCCCACTGTATCTGTTTCACCGTTTAGAAAAGAAAGGACTTTATGTATCTAGTCCCCTATTTGAAGAAGTCATAAGTATTCTGACCAATTCACTTATAGTGTATTAAAGTAGTCAAAAGTTTAGTATTTGGTCCCAAACTCGTTGGTTGCATTTGCAGTTTGTTTTGGTTGTGTTTTGGGTTATGTTTTGTCCAATAGTAACTGAATGGTGGATGATGACTGGAGTAATTTTCTGTCTAAGTGAGTAGATAACATGTTTCTAAACATTACTAAATTAATCCTGATGATGACATGATTAAGAAAAATCATGAATGAATCATGAATAATAATGAGTGAGAAAGTTAGAGGCTACAACAAAACATGCTAACCTCTCACCATTACCAATAACAGAGGGGGTATGATCCTTGTTCCTCTGTAACTTTCTCATTCATCATTATTCACCATTCATTCATGATTATTCATAATCATGGTAGCATCCACATGAATGTAGAAGTGTTCAGAAACATCTTCGATTCTTACTGACAATACAAGTGAAGTGACTCCAAAATGACAGGACATTATTCACAATTCAGTTTCTATTGGGAAAAACATCATCAAAAACACAACCAAGACAAACTGCAAATGTATTCAACAAGTTTGTAGAATCACAAGCTTGATGTAATCACTGCAGGTAAGGAATATGGGACCAAATACTAAACTTTTGACTACGGTAAATGAATTTGTCCAAATAATTACGACTTCTTCAAATGGGAGAACTAGATACATAAAGTGCTTTCGTATCTAAACAGTAAAACAGATATGTATGAAAAACCTGAAATAAAAGGTGACATTCTGTACTGTTGCCTAATATGAAACATTCTATCTGAAATCCAAAATGCTGGAGCATAACACCAAATGTAAAACTGTAAGCTTCACTGTCCAAACACATATGGTGTGGACTATGTGTGCCTGGTAAACACATGTGGATCTGGTGAACAGTTATCACTTGTTGACCAACTACAGGAATACTGACCTCAGAGTCTCCAGTTTACAGTGGGGATTCCCCAGTCCAGCAGAGAACAGCTTCACTCCTGAATCCTTTAGGTCATTGTTACTCAGATCCAGCTCTCTCAGGTGTGAGGGGTTTGACTTCAGAGCTGAGACCAGAGAAGCACAGCCTTCCTCTGTGACTCCACAGCCTGACAGCCTGCAAAGAGATCATCATGATTTCACAAACACACTGTTAATTTAACACCAGTAGTGTAGAAGGACAATGGCAGATGCATTTGGTTTATTCTCTTAAACAACATATAGATTCATCTTCCGTCTCCTAGAATTGTATGGTCATATTGTTATACTAATGTGAACATCAATGCATTGATTCAATATGTTTTTCAATAGAATATTATATACATATTATAATACATATATTTCTCTAAACTGAATATTTCTTCCTGATGATTAGTACTTAAATGTCATTTTATGTACTCACAGAGCAGCTCTGGAGGCTTTGACCACTGGCAGCAGCCTCAGAAGACCTTCCTCCGATCTGGAGTATTTCTTCAGGTCAAACACATCCAGCTCCTTTTCTGAAGTCAGCAACACAAAGACCAGAGCTGACCACTGTGCAGGTGAGAGATCTTCTTCTGAGAGACTTCCTGATCTCAGGTAGCTTTGGATCTCCTTCACTAGAGAATGGTCATTCAGTTCATTCAGACAGTGGAACAGATTGATGCACCTCTCTGGAGAGGGATTCTCCCTGATCTTCTCCTTGATGTACTTGACTGTTTCTTCATGGCTCTGTGAGCTGCTTCTTGTCTTTGTCAGTAGACCTCATAAGTGCTTCTGATTGGACTCCAGTGAGAGGCCCAGAAGGAAGCGGAGGAACAGGTCCAGGTTTCCCGTCTCACTTTGTAAGGCTTTATCCACTGCACTCTTGTAGACAGTAACTTCAGGCTTGTTTCTGATCCTCACAGAAAAGTTGCTGGACTTTGATTGCTGTTCCGCCATTAGATTCTCATTGTTGTTGATGAATGAGAGGAACACATATACAGCAGCCAGAAACTCCTGAATGCTCAGATGCACGAAGCAGTACACCTTGTCCTGGTACAGCACACATTCCTCTTTAAAGAGCTGTGTGCACAATCCTGAGTACACTGTGGCTTCATTGACATCAATGCCAGCCTCTTTCAGGTCTTCTTCATAGAAAATCAGATTGCCATTCACAAGCTGTTGAAAAGCCAGTTTTCCCAGTGACAGAATGCTCTCTTTATTCCAGTGTGGACCCGTTTCTTCTTTCCCAATATACTTTTCATTCTTCTGTTTGGTATGAAACTCCACAAGGTGTGAGTACATCTCAGTCAGAGTCTTGGGCATCTCTTCTGTCTTATGTTTCAGCATGTGTTCAAGGACTGTTGCAGAAATCCAACAGAAGACTGGAATGTGGCACATGATGTGGAGGCTCCTTGATGTCTTTATGTGTGAGATGATTCTGCTGGCCAGGTCCTGATCACTGAATCTCTTCCTGAAGTACTCCTCCTTTTGTGGGTCATTGAACCCTCGTACCTCTGTCACCTGGTCAACACACACTGAAGGGATCTTATTGGCTGCTGCAGGTCGGGTAGTTATCCAGAGGAGAGCAGAGGGAAGCAGATTTCCCTTGATGAGATTTGTCAGCAGAACATCCACTGAGGTTGACTCTGTGACGTCAAAACAAATCTTGTTCTTCTGGAAGTCTAGGGGCAGTCGGCACTCATCCAGACCATCAAAGATGAACAGAACTTTGTACTTGTCGTAGTTGGAGATTCTTGATTCTTTGGTTTCGATTGAGAAGTGATTGAGAAGTTCAATCAAAGTTTGTTTTTCACCTTTCCTCAAATTCAGCTCCCGAAAAGGGAATGAAAATACAAATTGGACATCCTGATTTGCTTTTCCTTCAGCCCAGTCCAAAATGAACTTCTGCACAGAGACTGTTTTTCCAATGCCAGCGACTCCCTTTGTCAGCACAGTTCTGATAAGTTTGTCTTGTCCAGTTAAGGGTTTGAAGATGTCGTTACATTTGACTGCAGTCTCTGGTCTTGCTTGTTTCCTGGTTGTTGTCTCAATCTGTCTCAGCTCATGTTTATTATTGACCTCTCCTGTTCCACCCTCTGTGATGTAGA